>NW_023462077.1:0-4951 GCF_013731165.1 Rhagoletis pomonella | reverse complement strand
CTCTTCGTGCTGTCGAAAGCGGCTTTGAAATCGACAAATAGATGGTGAGTGTCGATCCTATTCTCGCGGGTCTTTTCCAAGATTTGGCGTATTGTGAATACCTGATCTATGGTGGAATTTCCAGGCCTAAAGCCACACTGATAAGGTCCAATCAGCTCGTTGATGGTGGGCTTCAGTCTTTCGCACGATACGCTCGATAAGACCTTGTAACCTATGCTTAGAAGGCTGATTACGCGGTAGTTGGCGCGTATGGCGGGGTCGCCTTTCTTGTGGATTGGGCAGAGCACATTTAAATTCCAGTCGTCGGGCATACGTTCATCTGACCATATTCTGCATACGAGCTGATGCATGCACCTCATCAGCTCCTCGCCGCCGTACTTGAATAGCTCGGCTGGCAGGCCGTCAGCTCCAGCAGCTTTGTTGTTTTTCAGCCGCGTAATCGCTATTCGTACCTCGTCATAGTCAGGCGGTGAGACAGCTACTCCATCATCATCGACTGGGGACTCGGGTTCGTCTTCTTCACTACTTTCAGTGCTGCTACCATTCAGTAGGTTATAAAAGTGTTCCCTCCACAATTTAAGTATATTCTGGACATCGGTCACTAGGTCGCCATTGTTGTTCTTACAGGAGTTCGCCCCGGTATTGAAACCTTCCTTAAGTCGCGTAACCCTCTGGTAAAATTTTCGGGCGTTCTTCCTGTCGGCCAGCATCTCAAGCTCTTCGCACTCCCGTATTTCGGCCTCTCTCTTATTGCGGCAAAACATCTCGCTTCCTTCTTCAGTTCCTTATAACGGTCCCACATGCCTCGCGTTGCGCCCGATCGCAGCGTGGCCCTGTAGGCGGCATTTTTTTTCTCTGGGGCTCCTCATCGTACCAGTTGTTCTTTCGGGCTCGCTGAAATCCAACTACTTCTTCGGCGGCGGTACTTAATGATCGGGAAATGTGGTTCCACTGCTCGCGTACATCGGATTGTTGAAGAGTGCTCTCAGAGCGCAGGTGTGTGAGTCGAGTGGCGAATAAATTGGCCGTCTGTTGTGATTGCAGCTTTTCGACGTTAAGCTTTCCTTGCATTGTTGGGCGCACATTTTTTGCTGCACAGAGGCGGGTGCGTATCTTGGCTACAACAAGATAGTGGTCCGAGTCGATGTTTGGCCCTCGGAGTGTACGTACGTCCAAAACGCTTGAAGCATGCCTTCCGTCTATCACAACATGATCGATTTGATTTCTCGTTTTTCGATCTGGAGACAGCCATGTAACTTGGTGGATGTTCTTATGCTGGAACCTAGTACTACATATTACCATATTTCGGGCCCCGGCGAAGTCGATCAGCCTCAGTCCGTTATCGGACGTTTCGTCGTAGAGGCTGGATTTTCCGACAGTGGCGCCAAAGATCCCTTCCTTGCCCACCTTGGCATTAAAATCGCTAAGTACGATTTTGACATCGTGTCGGGGGCAGCACTCATATGTACGCTCCAAGCGCTCACAGAAGAGATCCTTGTACGCCTCATCCTTCTCTTCCCTCGGGGCATGGGCGCAGATGAGCGAGATGTTGAAGAATCTAGCTTTGATGCGGATTGTGGCTAGACGTTCGTCCACCGGGGTGAACGCTAGTACTCGGCGACGGAGTCTCCGCTCCTTTACGTGACAACTGTAGTAGACGTCGCAAGGCTTTACGCTTACTTTTCCTTGCCCCGTCCATCGCATTTCTTGGATGGCGGTGATGTCAGCCTTCGTCTTCCCGAGGATCCCAACTAGCAGGGCAGAGGCACCTTCCCCATTAAGGGTCCGGATATTCCAGGTGCATACCCTTAAATCATAGTCCTTTATACGTTTGCCGTGGTCGTCATCAGAAAGAGGGGGTCTCATCCGAGGCTGTCTTTTTTTTATTGGGCGGGGTTTTAACCTGGCGGGACCCAAACCCAGCGCACGCGAAGTTTTACGCCTTCTCACTTTAGCTCGCTCCCAAACGGGTGTTTGGTTGCTACCCAGAGGATACGTGAATATATATAAAAATCCGGACGTTGTGAGCTGCGATTTGGTGAATAGCAGTCAAAAGTTTTCCACTGAACCATCCTCCAATTAATCCAATTAATCACAATTAATTTAATAAAAACACCTTCAAAATCACGCGTCTGACTGTGGTTGCATATGCAAATTAAATGGCGGAGTTCAGTTGTCAAACTCCAAAATATGCAAAAGAATGAGAGACAAAAGAAGTAAGCATCAAAACTATACAAAGGTGTTCTCTGAAAAGGTGGTCAGCTCATTTTCTTCGCAAAAAAGAAAGGAGAATTCGGGTACTGTTTATGAATTTGTACAACGATTTTGGGTTGCTGTGCCCAAACACGTGAATCGAATCAAAAAACTTTTACACACACTTGTAGACAACAGTCACGCTTTATTACAAAAATTTAATTTACTAAATCTGTGCACTAATTTAACAATAATGTCGGTTGGAAATATGGTATTTGTTGCAAATTTTTGTTATAAATTTGTATATACCTTTTTATATACAAGATATTTTTATAAAACACCCAGTAACCAAAATAGACATCACTGGGGCGGCAGCCCCAAGGTTTACCACACAGAAAGGGAATTCTAGTTACCTCATCCTTTCCCAAGGTTACATCACTGGGGCGGTAGCCCAGGTTATGTCACACAGAAAGAATAATTCTACGTAGTAAGGGTTATCATCCCTAAGCGCGGCCAAAGGCCGCCTACGCAGAAAGGTGTTCTCTGCAAAACGTGTTCAGCCCCCCTTCTCCGGGCGCAAGTTTAACTTTGTTCCTCGCCTATTTTAAAACAGCTCCCCAGATGTCTGTGGGAGGGGTTGGGGGGGGGGGTGACTTTTCATAAAGCGGCGTCAATCCTCTTTCGTTTAGGGGGGATTTGTGGGGCCCACACCCCCTCCCCCTCCTCCACTACCTCTAAATCGTTGTACAAATAGCTAAACATTTCCCGAGAATTCTACTGCCTGAGGGTGATGATCCCTAAGTGCGGCCGAAGGCCGCTACGCAGAAATGTGTTCTCTGCAAAAGGTGTTCAGCCCCCCTTCTTTGGCAACACAGAAAGAATTCTACTACCTGAGGGTTATAATCCCTAAGTGCGGCCGAAGGCCGCCCACGCAGAAAGGTGTTCTCTGTAAAAGGTGTTCAGCCCCCCTTCTTTGGCAACACAGAAAGGAGAATTCTACTGCCTGAGGGTTATAATCCCTTGTTTTTTTTTTCTATTTTTAATTAACTTTTTTATTCTTTATTCAAATCGCCCGATATCTAATTTGGCATAATTTCTTTTATTAAAAAATCCCACGGTTTCTGTTAGTTGGGTCATATTCCACTTCAAACTGCTCAGTTTGCCTAAGAAAATTCCGTTTTTCCCCCATATTCAAACGGTTCCCTAGGGGCCTGTGGGAGGAGCCCAAGGGGGGCCTTCGCCTTTTTAGAAAGCGGGGACTGTCTTTATATTGGAGAAGTGGCTGCTTTAAGGAGAATAGGAGAGATAAATGTACACTAATTTTCGAATTTTACAAAACAGGGCATATTTCTAACCCAATTTGTAAATAAATTAGTGACGAAAAATTACAAAAGTGGGTGTTAAAATAATGTGTAGACCCTTGGCTACAAGTGTGTGCAAATTTTTTTTTGGATCGGGTCACTCCTTTGGACGCAATACCTCGAAATAGATCGGCAACGTACTAAACCGTACCCCCAGACAAATAGACATAAGCCATAAATTGATGACCACCTTTTGTAGAGAGCTTAGGCAGTCGAATTCTCCTTCCTGTATTTAGCAAAGAAGAGATGTTGAACACCTTTTGCAGAGCACAAAGGAGCACAACATAATGCTCTGCAAGCAGTTCCTGATCGGGAGCCACAGAACTGGCCACCCGAACAGACAGCTGCTTGCAGAGCAGCCCTCGCCTAGGCACTTCAGGAGGCATCTATATGAAATGACGGACGAAGTCCAGAGGTTCGTCAAGCAGTCTCTGGACCCGTCAGCTTACCGACTGGCCCTGAACGGCATTCACACGGAGTCAGTCTCAAGTTATGTAGACTCTAAACCTGTGAATGTCGTTCTAGGCACACCACCACCGGACATAGACCAGGCGGAGCTTCATCTCCCTCGGGAGACACGAACAACAATAGCCCAACTTCGCTCTGGCTACGGCAGCAAGTTAAACTCATACCTGAGTAGATTGAATGAGGATGTGTCATATGAGTGTACGGCATGCGGAGGGATTCCACATGACTCAAAACATCTCTTCGCATGTCCGGAAAACCCAAAAACCCTAACGGCTTTGTCCCTGTGGACCGACCCAATAGAGGCTGCACGCTTCCCAGGGCTGCCGTTAGTGGAACATGCTGACAACGACTGAGATATCAACCGATCTGAGCGGGGTTGTTGTAGCCGCTACAACAACAACAACAACAACTACCTTTTGCAGAAAACACCTGCGGCCGCGCTTAGGGCTTATAACCCTCACTAAGTAGAATACTCGTTAAAAGTGCACTTTCGAGATTGGTATCAGTCGACGCGCTTTAATGCCAATAATAATAATCCGACGCGGAGATTAACTTTTTTAATTAATTAAAGAGTTAGGGGAAACTTTCCAGTACGGGCGTTCATTAACCGGGCGGTGGGCGAACGCGGAGTGGGCGTGGAAACTCTAACCCACCATTCTGGAGAGGGCATGAACCGCCATTGACAAAACTGCAACCCCCGACCACCTAGGGCCCCTATGGGTCCCTAGGGACGCCTTAGGTTGGAGTGGCAGCCCCGCGCCGAGCGCGGAGCGCACGTGGGCTGGAAAAGCCCGTTGTGATACCATTGGCCGAAGCCATTTGTTTCTTTCCCTTCCTTAGTAATTGAACCCCCGAGTGCGTTTTATATAGCACAAAATGTCGAGGACGTTCGCCGAGTTCAAATCGGCTAAACAATCTAGAAAGTACTT
>NW_023462076.1:17000-21233 GCF_013731165.1 Rhagoletis pomonella | reverse complement strand
CTAAAAAGGGCACTAGGCACTAAACCATTATTTTTGGCGTTTTATTTTTCAAAAAGCACTAAATCTAGTGCTTAAAGCACTAAGTTGGCAACTATGTTTATACGCACAGAATAATCGACTTAATTGAAAGCGCATTGACACCGTACACATTTCGCTCTAGTGTCTATACTTACGGCTTTATATCGGCATCAAAGTAACCGTCTTCAAAGGCAAACAAAATCAGCAGTTTTCATTTGACATTTTATAAGTGATAAAAATCTAGTTTTATTCGGCATTATAAAATCGTGGCAAAGAAAAAGAACGATTATTATTAATCAGCTTTTAAATACTGATGCGATTATTTGGAATTTGAGCGGAACAGCTGATCTCCAATTCGCTTTGAGTGAGAGCGGTGTTTATACACTCTTTCTAACTGTCTGGAACTACCGATTTGAAATGTAGTGTGAGCCAAAACACTTCGCTCTTTCAATGCGAATTGAAATTTAGTTTATACATATGTTTTGAATCGCGGCGAAATGAATTAAAGCGACTTATGCATGCGTATAAACGTAGTAATTTTGCTAGCTTTCAACTCGACAAGTCGCATTGTTATAAGTTACCCCGTAGTCAGTGTTGCCGGTCTTCCGGCATGAGAAAACGTCCCTCTTGGTCTGAAAAAAACGTTTTTTCCTACCCAAAAACGTCTTTTTCAAATGAATGTACAAAAAATTTTTCTTATTAAACCATAATTGTATACAAAGGTACATATCAGGGTTGTTGCGAATATTGGCATTCGCATTCGCAACCGCGGAGCTTCCGCATTAATTTTAATATTCGCATTCGCTTTCGCATTCGCAATAATCAATGCGGAGCTTTTGCGAATGCGAATGTTGTGCAAGTGTACCGATAAAACGTATATCTGGCAAACAAAATCACAAATTGTAGTCAATATCTGATAATTAGATTTTTCAAACAAGATGAAGTAAGTTTACGAGGTTTACATGGTTACGAAGCATTTGCGCATTTTGATGAATCGCCCTATGAATCGAGCTATCAATGGGCAGTTTCCACTTCAACTACACCTTTGACGTTCGTCAAAGAGAACATAGTCCCCTTATAAAGAGAAATAGTCCTTTTATAAATAGAAATAGTCCTCTTATAAACATAGTCCTTTTATAAAGAGAATCGATGCTCAAATAATTAAAAAGCTATAGGTCTGACCTTTAATTAGATAAGATTGATCTACGTAACTATCTGAGACCCTCATCATCCGTAATTCCAATAATTCAAATACTTATAAAAAACGGCCGCTGTGGTGTAGCGGTAAGCAGTGCGCGCTTCCACTCCGCAGCGCTTGGGTTCAAGCCCTGGTCAAAGCAACATCGCAAAAAAATATAGAAAAAATGTTTTTTTCTTTTCAGCGGTCGGCCCTCGGCAGGCAATGGCAAACCTCCGAGTGCATTTCTGACATGAAAAACAGCTTCTCGTAAAAAATACAATCACCGTACGGAGTCGGCATAAAACTGTAGGTCCCTCCGCTTTGTGTGACAAACATCAAGGCGCACGCCACATATCGAAGGAGAAGCTCGGCCAAACACTAACTTATGTGTAAGCGCCAATCTATTATAATTATTATTATTATTATTTTTATTATAAAACACGGGGTGTTTTTTTTTTAATAACAATATTCTGATCCGATTCGGCTGGCAGCTAAGACTTTGAAAACTGATATTTGTTCAAAATATTCATTCCTGGAAAATAATAGTTTATTTTGCATATCCACCTATTTAGCGCGCTATAAGCACACATTTTTCAAACCAGTCGCAGAAGAAAGTATTAAAAATGAACTACAAAAACTAAGATCGAAAAACGCTGATGAAGTTACAGATTCCCCAAATTCTGAAACTTTTTCTTTTTAAAATATTTTAGAAAAACCTGACACATCTGGTTTGGCTTGTAGGCGCTGTTTAGACAACGATCCCACCATTATGCTAGATTCTTATTGTTTCTGGGAAATATTTGACCTCCACATTCGCATCCGCATCCGCGGATGTTAGCTGTTAGACATCCGCATCCCCGTCCGCGGATGTCTAAAATTCCACATTCGCAACATCCCTAGTACATACATATGCACGTAAGGTATATTAAAATGGTTGCGTTCATAAGACGTAGCTGTTTAGCTCATCTGCTACGAAACTGCTGGCAACTGTTGAACACAACAACTACGTCTTAGAAACGGCTTGATGAATATGCTGCCAAATGAACAGCTTATAAATGTAATTGCAACAAATAGAGATAGTTGCGCCGATACTATTTAGAATTCAACGCTGAGCGGCCGCCGTGTTGACAAAATCGTTCAATGTTACAATGAATTAAACAGTGTAAAATTATATAGCAAACATCTTAAAAACATATATTTAGGAACGTAGTATTATTATTAAATATTTTAGTTACTTTATCACGTCAGTAATATAAAATATAATAAATTTGTTTGCAACTGCCACATAACAAAGCGGCGTTAAATTTATTATAAGCGGCGTAAGTCTTTTCGATCAGCTGTTTAGGCTAAGCCCAACACGTTGAGTTCAGGTAGCGTAAAAATTTTCCGCTGGAAAAAATGGCGGAAAGTTCCCAACTGTTGGGCTGAGCGTAACTACTCAACTGTGCGTTTCTAAGCCAAACATCCAACGGTTACCCAACAGCTACGGCTTATGAACGCACTCAATGTCATTTCGACAGAGCACATTTAGAATTCATTGTAAACTGGTTTGAGATCGTTAATATAAAAATGATTTTATACATACACTTGTGATCAGCTGATTAAGTCATCAACATTTTCATCGATTTTGACTGTTCTTCTTTTTATTTAATGTTTATTATTTTTCCATAAAAGCCAAACTCATTACATAACAAACAAAATATAAACCCATATTTGAAACTTTGTGCAAAAATTATAAAAAATCTGCAAAGTTTCAGCTATATTTTCAACTTTTTATTCAGATTTTTATTTTGTATTTTTTTAGTATGCAGTTTGATAGCCCATTAAATTACATGACAATAATGTGCAACTTTGCTTTAGTTAGGGGGTCGGTTGTCGAAAATTCTAAATTACGTTCTGCTAAGAAGGAGCACAGCAATATTTCAGCCTTTTTTGCATTCATTACATTTTCAATGAAGTCTTAAAAAAGTCGCCCACCTTTTTCTGACTTTTTATGCTGCTACAGCTTTTTTGATGCTTTTGCGAGCGTGTGTGTTGCAATAGATCAGCTCTTCCTGATTTGGCTTTTAATGTGCAATTGCAAACATTACAATTAATCTCGTAACCTCAAGTATTTACACAACCAGCCTTTGTACAAGAATATAAAAAAAATGCGCGTACACTTGGTTTGCATCATATTTAAGTCATCTGTGTCCAAGGAATAAATATCTTTTGAAGCAGCTGCGGCAAACACAAAGCTTGTAAAGATTTATTAAGAAAATAATTCAAAACCAGTTCTACTTATAAGATTTAGTAACAGAGAAAAATTACTGGGAAGTTAAAAAACGTAATTTTTTACACAAAAAACTTCCAAACGTCTACAGGATACAAAATAATATAAAAAAAAACTTTTTAATACACAACGCTTTTATAAATGGACTAAAAAGTAGAAAATAATATTTCTCAGTCCCATAGAATTTGTTTTGATAACTTTTGATTTTGAAATTTTAGCAAAAGTCATTATAAACAATCTATGAAATTGAAAATGAAAAACGTGGAGCGCATGCAATACAAAGCATTCGATTTAATTGACAATAGTCAAACTACATAACGTAGACCTAAAATTTCTACAGCGAAAGTAGAACTTTGAAATCGATTTTAAGCGGTCGTTATTCATATACCCACATACATACATACATATATTACTTTTCATATCAATTCAAGTGTATTACATGCGCCCCACGCTTTTCATTTTCAATTTCATAGATTGTTTATAATGACTTTTGCTAAAATTTCAAAATCAAAAGTTATCAAAACAAATTCTATGGGACTGAGAAATATTATTTTCTACTTTTTAGTCCATTTATAAAAGCGTTGTATATTAAAAAGTTTTTTTTATATTATTTATTTTCTACTTTTTAGTCCTGTCTGAATAAAATTTTGCAATAGATATTAAAATAATTCAACGATATTAATAGACAGGTGCACACACATGCATTTACATATGTATGTACATACAAACGAGCACCAATTAATTTTATTTAAAGAAATGGCGT
>NW_023462076.1:0-14000 GCF_013731165.1 Rhagoletis pomonella | reverse complement strand
ACGGCTTTTATAAATAACTCGGCTCCATCGCCACAAAGGAGTTTTCTAGTAGCCTTTAATAGGACTTAATGCGCATGGAATAACCTCCGAAAATTTGATTTAAATCTATCTAGTGGTTTGAGTTAAATCACAACAACGAAAACGGTTATCATTTTATACATAAATATATGTACATATCTATATACATAAATTACTCGTTTTATTATTATTTTATTCGTTATTCGAATAATTAATGAAGATAATAATTATTCGAATAACGAATGACATAATTTATCCGTCATTCGAATAATTTTTTTTTGAATAACCAAAATTATTTATTATTTACGAATAACAAGAAAAACAATTTATTCATTTGTTATTCGTCTTTCGAATAAATTTTGCCCAACTCTGGTATTGATCATGATACAAATATTTATAAGGTACAATCGCTGAGAGCCAACTTTAGGAATTTTGACGATTGATAGCATTTTGAAAATTTCTCTCGCCGTCATTTCGCATTTGTTTGTTTTAATTTTCACACAAACAAAAGAAATATATTTCTGTCGAAACAACAAAATTAGAATATACATACATATGTATGTAAATAAATAAATGGAAGCAATTGTCTGTAATGGACTTCTGCCCGCATGTTAAGGCGAAGCTTTTGGCATGCATTTGAAGATATTTTACCTTAAAGGCACTGCACTTTAGCAAAGAACTATCTTGTGCTTACATTGGGTCAGGTAGTGTGGCAAAAAATGAGTCGAGCATACATAGGAGCACTTTGGCAAATCCGTTTCCATAAAACCACAAACCTCGATCCATTTTTGCTGTATATACGATAGTTGCGGGAACTTGAGGATCTTTAGATTGCTTTGCTTGCAGAGGAAAAGGAATTTGGGCAGCCGTTAAAGCAGCAACTAATTTTTCGATTCCAATTTTTTAAGTTTTTTCAACTTCTGAATAAATAAATATTTCAAATCATAAATTTTCATTTGTTTATTATGAATTTCTTTGACATTAGAAGCATTTCGAGAGAGAAAACTCAAAATGCTAGGAAACGCCAAAAAAACTCAATGGCGGACGAATTGAGCGAGCGGTTTTACCTTTAAATTAGGGATGTTGCGGATGTGGAATTTTAAACATCCGCGGATGCGAATGCGAATGCGGATGTCAAGTATTTTTATATCGTGTATATAAATTTAAAAATCACCGCAATTTAAAATTTTTAGAGTTTTGATAGTTTTTAATTTCTTGAAGTTTCCCCTTTTTAATAACTTGAGTGGAATTCCAAAATTTTCCAAACTTTCAAAACTTTGTGGATTTGAGAAATTTTAGTAAATCCCAATAATTCAATATAATGAATACTAGATTTCTAGAAATTTTTTATTTTTCAAAAATTTTGAGAATTGTAGGAGTTCAAACAAATTTTTTCTAAGTAAAAGTGTCGAATATACAAAATTGATCAAACGAAAATAAAAGTTTTCGAATGTTGAAAACATTTTCACATTTCGTCGTTTTTGAAAATTTAAAAAATTTTTGTAATTCTTGAAGATTCAAAGAACTTTTGGACGTTGATGTTTTCAAAATTTTCAAAAAATTTAAAATTCTCAAACTTTGTTATATCAATACAAAATTTGGAAAAGTTAAGAAAAGTGGAACAATTTGGGAATTTTTCAAAAATGTTAATATCTTTTAGAATTCTAAGAATTTTCTATTTTTTACACACAAGTACCATGATCATGAGAATTTTTCGACAATTTGTGATGATTCACATTTTTACATTTATTATGTATTTTAGGATAAATAAAATTGTCAAAATTTTGGAAAATATAAAAATTTCTAACATCTCAATAATTTTTTTATATTTCAAAATATTCTCATTTTACCGAAATTCCTAGAATCTCCCGGATTTCGATAGTTTTTGAAATTTTGGAAATTATCCTAAAAATAAAAAATCTCAAGAAATTTAATAATATTATAAAATTCAAAATTTTGGAATTTTCGTTATTTTCTGAACCTGTGAATATATTCAAACTTGCTGTGACTTTCAACTGTGTAAAATAATACAAATTCGAAAATATAACAAAAAAAAAGTAAAAATTGAACATTAAGTACATCATTTCAAAATTTTGAAAATTCAGTGAATTCGAAAAACTGATAGGCCTACTTAAATAACATAATACTTCGAACTTAGCACACAGCTAAAATTTCAAACTCAAGTGAAATTTTACACACTTTTTCAATGAATTAAAATTTTCAAAAGCATCCATTCATTAGGTTTGTTCCCCAAACTTATCGAATTCACTTCGAGCTCCGCAAGTAAGTTTTCAAGTTTCTTTGATATACGCTCACAGTATGAACTTTTCCCGAGTTTTTTTCTACAAGTAGCTTGTGGGACAAACCTATTCTATATTCTTGTAATGATATTTCACGATATTCAGTTGACTATTATGAAAATACATATTACACAGTCTTGGGGGGGAAATTTCCCCAATTTCCCCTACTTGGGTCCGCCACTGTTACAAGCCAAACCAGATACATATGTCATGTTGTTTCAGAATTTGCAGAACCTGTAACTTTATCAGCACTTTTCGATTTTAGTTTTTGTAATTCATTTTTTATACTTTCTCCTGCGACTGCTTTGATAAATTTGTGCTTATAGCGTTTATTTTTTACGTTGCTTGAAATCAGTTATTGCCCGACGAATACTTTTACGTTATCTGATAATAGTTATTTCACTCTCTCACTTTTATTTCATCGTCTTTATCTTATGCTCCATCTCCATCTTCATCAATATCGTAATCTTACAACGTTTATCAGGCAACGTAAAAAATAAATGTTGTAAAATAACTCTTATCCAGCAACGTAAAAGATAAACCTTGGGAAATAACTCTTATCGGCAACGGAAAAAATATTTCTCCTGCATAACAGTTATTAGCCAACGTAAAAAATAAACGTTGGGCTATAACTCTTATCGACGAAATAAAAAATATTTCTGATCTAATAACTGTTATGGAGCAACGTTTTTGCTATAAAACTTCTAACTGTTATATCCCTGCTTTTTAATTATTTGAGCATCGATTCTCTTTATAGCTAGACGTTGATCATTTCTAGTGGAAATCCCTATTAAGGAGCTTACTCATTGACTTTAAATAGCAGAGAAAGGACAGTTTTACCACAGAAGTTTTTAGCCCAGGATCCAATGTATATCCCTATGAAAAAAAATATTATCCAACAAGTAAACAAAACTACTGTTTAGAAATGAATTCCCCAAAGAGCCCCATTTGAAATTATTTAAACGAATATATGTTATAGGTGGCACACGAGGTACGTCGACTCGAGAGTCATTTGTGTACGTGTTGACTCGCCTTCGACTACACACAGTTGAATCATTCAGAGTCATGAAGGGAGTCATTTTGGTGTAACAAACACATATTTATTTTCACAAACACATCCAAGCCGACTCACGAGTCAGACGCACCGTGTATGCCGTCTATAACATCAAAAGCAAATCCCGAAATTTTTTTTAAGAATTACAGTGCACACTTTCTTCTTTTGTGTCTAGTAGTTTTTTTTTTAAGATTGGTCCAAAAAAATCATAATAAAGAAATAAACCAACGTAGGTATTTAAAGCACAGAAAAAAGATATCATTCAAAGGACTATGTTCTCTTTGACGTACGTCAAAGGCCAAGTAGAAGTGGGAACTTTTATGGCTGCCCATTGATAGCTCGGTTATATAGCTTAAGAAATAATGTTATAAAGACATTTTTATCAAAGTTGATCAATATGACATTTGTCCAGTTTTGTTACACAAATACTCCTACGACCACAGCCAAAAATATTGGCTACAATATGTATTTTTTTTTTGCCATATATGTATACGTTTTATCGTTTATACCTGCTTCTTCTTTTTTGGCGCTGTAACCGCCTAAGCGATTTTGGCCGAGTTCAGCAAAGCACGCCAGTCGTTTCTCCTCTGTGCCAACTGACGCCAATTGGAAACGCCAAGTGAAGCCAAGTCCTTCTCCACCTGATCTTTCCATCGCAGTGGGGGCCTCCCTCTTCCTCTGCTACCACCAGCGGGTTCCGAGTTGAATACTTTCAGAGCTGGAGCGCCGGTGTCCATTCGAACGACATGACCAAGCCAGACCAAGGCCCGTAAATCTTCCGCAAAATCTTTCTCTCAAACACTCCAAGAGCCGCCTCATCGGATGTTGTCATTGTCCATGCTTCTGCGCCATATACCAGCACGGGCATGATGAGTGACTTATAGAGCGTGGTTTTCGTACGTCGAGACAGGACTTTACTCCTGAATTGCCTACTCAGTCCAAAGTAGCACTTGTTGGCAAGAGTGATTCTGCGTTGGATTTCAATGCTGACATTATTATCGGTGTTAATGCTGGTTCCCAAGTAAACGAAATTCTCTACTTTTTCGAAATTGTAACTGTCAACAGCGACGTGGGTGCCAAGGTGTGAATGTGCTGACTGTTTGTTTGATGACAGGAGATACTTCGTCTTGTCCTCGTTTACCACCAGACCCATTCGCTTTGCTTCCCTATCCAACTTGGAAAAGGCAGCACAGACTTCGCGGTTTTTGTTACCGATGATGTCGATGTCGTTGGCATAAGCCAGCAATTTCACGCTCTTGTAGTAAATTGTTCCTGAGCGGTTCAGTTCTGCAGCTCTTATTATCTTCTCCAACATCAGATTAAAGAAGTCACATGAAATGGAGTCGCCCTGTCTGAAACCCCGTTTTGTGGCGAACGGCTCGGAGAGGTCTTTCCCAATTCTGACGGAGCTGGTGGTATTGCTCAACGTCATTTTTCACAGCCGTATAAGTTTTGAGGGGATGCCAAATTCAGACATAGCGGCGTATAGGCAACTCCTTTTAGTGCTGTCAAAGGCGGCTTTAAAGTCGACAAACAGGTGGTGGATGTCGATCCTTTTCTCGCGGGTCTTTTCCAAGATTTGGCGTATTGTGAATACCTGGTCTATGGTGGATTTTCCAGGTCTAAAGCCACACTGATAAGGACCAATCAGTTCATTGACGGTGGGCTTAAGTCTTTCACACTATACGCTCGATAAGACCTTGTAACCTATGCCTAGAAGGCTGATCCCGCGGTAGTTGGCGCGAATGGCGGGGTCATCTTTCTTGTGGATTGGGCACAGCACACTTAAATTCCAGTCGCCGGGCATGCGTTCATCTGACCATATTCTGCACAAGAGTTGATGCATGCACCTTATCAACTCCTCGCCGCCGTACTTGAATAGCTCAGCTGGCAGGCTGTCAGCTCCAGCAGCTTTGTTGTTTTTCAGCCGCGTTATTGCTATACGTACCTCGTCATAGTCAGGCGGTGGAACGTCGACTCCGTCATCATCGACTGCGGGCTCGGGTTCTTCTTCTCCACAACTTTCCGTGCTGCTTCCATTTAGTAGGGCGGAAAAGTGTTCCCTCCATAATTTAAGTACGCTCTGGAGATCAGTTACTAAGTCGCCATTATTGTTCTTACAGGAGTACGCCCCGGTCTTTAAACCTTCCGTAAGTCGCCTAACTCTCTGGTAAAATTTTCGAGCATTCTTCCTGTTGGCCAGCATTTCAAGCTCTTCGCACTCACGTATTTCGGCCTCTCTCTTCTTATTGCGGCAAATACGTCTCGCTTCCCTCTTCAGATCCCTATAGCGGTCCCACATAGCGCGCGTTGCGCCCGATCGCAGCGTGGCATCTTTTTTTTCTGCAGCTTCCTGACACTCCTCATCGTACCAGTTGTTCTTATCGTTTATACCACTTGCAAAATATTCGCATTCGCAAAAGCTCCGCATTAATTATTGCAAATGCGAATGTTAAAATTAATGCGAAAGCTCCGCGGTTTCGAATGCGAATGCAAATATTCGCAACAACCCTGCTTTAAATATTTGTATCATGGTATTGATGATTACTAATAATAATAGAAAGGCGCTTACATGTCGATGGTCCTCTGCAATAACGGCACAACTCAAAACTTCATATATTTCAGTAGAGCCAATTAACGATTTTTTGTTTCGTAATTTAGCAATAATATGTATTGGAACATAATTATTCCGGATTATTTGCAGTCATACTGTAAGCTTTCAAATTATGTCTGTTTAAGCGACTTATGCATTTCCCGCATAAACAAAGAACAGCGAACACACACACGCACTTGTATTGCACTCCCGCCCAAATCAAGTGTAGCTAATAAACACACGCACTTGTGTTTAAAATTAATTCGCTCGTTCTTCATTGGGTATGCATTTTTGTATGCACTTATCAACTGCCGCAGAACAAAACCTACTAAAGTAGTTAATTGCTGGCACCCCAAATCATGCTCAACAATCCCACATAATGTATCACCCCTCCTCCGGAGTGGTTTTAAACAGCAAAAGCCAAAGCGCTACAAGCTGTAGGGGCTCTGTATGACTTTCAGCTTACAGAGGTGGTACAAGAGTTACCATTGGCCACAGCGCCTACCCAATTTTTGAACTTGAATAAATAACCGGTGCTCAACACTCCCGCTTGACGCACCCCCCCAAAAACTCGTACAGAGTTTAAGCGGCAAAGCCACAGCGCTACAAGCCGTAGGGACTCTGCATGACTTACAACCATGCAGAGTTGGTAACTGATGGTTATCATTGGCTCCAACGCCTACCCAAACCCTTTTTGCTTTAATAAATTTTTATGCAAATAAATTCATCCTGGTCCTGACCCCACACTGAGTTAGTCAATGTCTTTTTTTAAACCTAAAATTTTGAATTGTGCCGACATAGGTTAGTGTTTGGCCGAGCTACTCCTCCGATTGTGGCATGCGCCTTGCTGTTGTCGCACAAAGGGAGGGACCTACAGTTTTACGCCGACACCTGCCGCGGGCCGACCACTATTACAAAAAACATTTTCTTTTTTATTTTGGCCGGAACTGGGCTTGTTTAGGCCTCCACGCTAAACCAAGTAACTAAACGTTTCCAGGGCTCGAACCCTCACCCTGCAGAATGGTAATGCGCACTTCTAACCACTACACCACAGTGATCGCTTAATTAATTTTAATCATTAATCGCGATTATCCATTTATTCGTTAATTTTTAATAATTCATGAACTAACATTTTGTCGACAATACTCGCATAAGATAGTCCCAAATTTTCACAAAAAAGAAAAGTGATTTTTTTCAAAACTTTTGAATGACGTTTTGACTGAACTTACTAATTTCGGAATTTCAACTATTACTTATAAAGTAGGCTATTCATAAAGTCTGGGTAATGAAATACCAATTTTTCTATTATATCTTCCATATACATATATTAGGAGACTTTTATTGTTTAATTTATATTTTGCACATACACTTTTTCCAAAAAGTGAGGATGTCAAAATTTTAATAAATATCGGATGTACGGCGATTTCAAAAAGGTCTCTTAATCTCTTTCATGAAAATTATTCCAAACGAAAACTTAAAATTGAAAAAAAACTTAACTAAATTGAACTAATTTATATTAGAAGTTTTAAGTTTATCCCACTGTAAGTGTGAAATCAGTTGCTATGTGTTTCCATGATGCAAAAAACCACCTGACAATTATGGTGCATTTACATGGTATGAATCTGTTCATAAGCCGTATGAATTTTCCTATAAAAGAAGCACCAACTCTATGAAGAAATGAATGAAAGCGATATATATTTAACAATTTTGTCTTATATACTCATGATTCAATCATGTTATATACTTGGCAAGCATGATTCAATAATAGTAAGGTTTTGTAATAAAACAGTCTTCTCGCTTCCACGCATAAAATCGGCTCCTTTACTTGTGCAGACTGGTGCTTACTCTACAGTTTCTAATGATATTAGTAGTAAAACCAAAAATTCTTCATACTAAATATTCGTGAGCATCACCTTCGTTTGCGTAATTTTCTAGAACAAGTGTAGAATAGCGACCGTTTAGCTATAAAATAACTAAAAATACCGATTGATAGAACTTTTTACGCTGATTTGAACGATACCAAATTTATTCGGCGCAGGTAATAAATAAAAAAGATATAAGAGGTTTGTTTGCTTTACTTATTTGTATTTTTTATTATCACTAAATTGTTGAAACCCAAAAGTAGATAGTGACAAAATATGTAATATCGAATTAAAGGTAATAACTTGTACTCTCTAAATAATATTAATTTCTTTACCATTAATTATGCAGTTTTTTCAAAAAAGGTTATTTCATGAAAAAATAACATTTGTTCGTTTTTTAGTGGTTTTGGTTTAAAAATACAAAAAGCTATAAATTATGTGCATCAGCTGAAAGACAAATCAATTATCTTGGTGGTGACGTCATTAATTTTTTCATCGGTTATATAGTTCATAAGATATTAATATTTAAAAAATCTAAAAACTGAATTTTAACCTTTTGAACGTCTTCATTTCTCACTTGCGCCAAATAATTTTGGCATGGTTGAAATGAACATAAAAAGTTCTATTGATCTGCATTTTTCATTTTTGCATAGCTGAACGGTCGGTATTCTAGATTTCTTCCAGCAAATGACGAATAACTGAAATCAAAAATGCATATTTTTATGTATTATTTAGTATTTCTATTATAACACCAAATATATTGCAAATTCGCATAGAATTAATAATACCCCTTTACTTCTAATTGTATACTTTGCGTACTTTTTGTCGTACCTTTCTACTACCGTTTTCGCAAAAGGCGATCACATTCTTCCCCTTTCTCCTACTTCCAAAATACAAATCTAGATAAAGTAGTGTCAAATTTTAGCTGTCACAAATGGCACCCTGAAATTGTGCATATGGAAACTGTGCATACGAAATAATGCATATGAAAAAAACCGAAATAATGCATATGAAAAAAACCGAAATAATGCATATATGCACAGTTTCGGTTGAATACCGAAAAAATGCATATGAAAAACCCGATATAATACATACATGCACACTTTCGTTTGAAAACCGAAATAACGCATATGAAAAAACCGAAGTAATGCATACATGCACAGTTTCGACTCAAAACCGAAGTAATGCATATGACAAAAACCGAAATAGTGCATACATGAAAACGAACTTCTTTCTGAGTAGGCGGCCTTCGGCCGCGCTTAGGGATTATAACCTTTACTAAGTAGAATTCTCCTTTCTGTGTTGCCGGAAAAGGGGGGCCGGAAGTATTTTTGCGCAGAACTTCTTTCTGCGTAGGCGACCTTCGGCCGCGCATAGGGATTATAACCCTTACTAAGTAGAATTCTCCTTTCTGTGTTGCCGGAAAAGGGGGCCGGAAGTATTTTTGCGCAGAACTTCTTTCTGCGTAGGCGGCCTTCGGCCGCGCTCAGGGATTATAACCCTTACTAAGTAGAATTCTCCTTTCTGTGTTGCCGGAAAAGAAGGGCGGAAGTATTTTTGCGCAGAACTTCTCTCTGCGTAGGCGGCCTTCGGCCGCGCTTAGGGATTATAACCCTTACTAAGTAGAATTTTCTTTTCTGTGTTGCCGGAACTTCTTTCTGCGTAGGCGGCCTTCGGCCGCGCTTAGGGATTATAACCCTTACTAAGTAGAATTCTCCTTTCTGAGTTGCCGCAAAAGGGGACCGGAAGTATTTTTGCGCAGAACTTCTTTCTGCGTAGGCAGCCTTCGGCCGCGCTTAGGGATTATAACCCTTACTAAGTAGAATTCTCCTTTCTGTGTTGCCGCAAAAGGGGACCGGAAGTATTTTTGCGCAGAACTTCTTTCTGCGTAGGCGGCCTTCGGCCGCTCTTAGGGATTATAACCCTTACTAAGTAGAATTCTCCTTTCTGTGTTGCCGGAAAAGAAGGGCGGAAGAATTTTTGCGCAGAACTTCTCTCTGCGTAAGCGGCCTTCGGCCGCGCTTAGGGATTATAACCCTTACTAAGTAGAATTCTCCTTTCTGTGTTGCCGAAAAAGGGACCGGAAGTACTTTTGCGCAGAACTTCTTTCTGCGTAGGCGGCCTTCGGCCGCGCTTAGGGATTATAACCCTTACTAAGTAGAATTCTCCTTTCTGTGTTGCCGCAAAAGGGGACCGGAAGTATTTTTGCGCAGAACTTCTTTTTGCGTAGGCGGCCTTCGGCCGCGCTTAGGGATTATAACCCTTACTAAGTAGAATTCTCCTTTCTGTGTTGCCGGAAAAGGGGGCCGGAAGTATTTTTGCGCAGAACTTCTTTCTGCGTAGGCGGCCTTCGGCCGCGCTTAGGGATTATAACCCTTACTAAGTAGAATTCTCCTTTCTGTGTTGCCGGAAAAGAGGGGCGGAAGAATTTTTGCGCAGAACTTCTCTCTGCGTAGGCGGCCTTCGGCCGCGCTTAGGGATTATAACCCTTACTAAGTAGAATTCTCCTTTCTGTGTTGCCGAAAAAGGGGACCGGAAGTACTTTTGCGCAGAACTTCTTTTGCCGGAACTTCTTTCTGCGTAGGCGGTTTTCGGCCGCGCTTAGGGATTATAACCCTTACTAAGTAGAATTCTCCTTTCTGTGTTGCCGGAAAAGGGGGCCGGAAGTATTTTTGCGCAGAACTTCTTTCTGCGTAGGCGGCCTTACTAAGTAGAATTCTCCTTTCTGTGTTGCCGGAAAAGAAGGGCCGAGGTATTTTTGCGCAGAACTTCTCTCTGCGTAGGCGGCCTTCGGCCGCGCTTAGGGATTATAACCCTTACTAAGTAGAATTTTCCTTTCTGTGTTGCCGGAACTTCTTTCTGCGTAGGCGGCCTTCGGCCGCGGTTAGGGATTATAACCCTTACTAAATAGAATTCTCCTTTCTGTGTTGCCGCAAAAGGGGACCGAAAGTATTTTTGCGCAGAACTTCTTTCTGCGTAGGCGGCCTTCTTCCGCGCTTAGGGATTATAACCCTTACTAAGTAGAATTCTCCTTTCTGTGTTGCCGGAAAAGGGGGGCCGGAAGTATTTTTGCGCAGAACTTCTTTCTGCGTAGGCGGCCTTCGGCCGCGCTTAGGGATTATAACCCTTACTAGGTAGAATTCTCCTTTCTGTGTTGCCGGAAAAGAGGGGCGGAAGAATTTTTGCGCAGAACTTCTCTCTGCGTAGGCGGCCTTCGGCCGCGCTTAGGGATTATAACCGTTACTAAGTAGAATTCTCCTTTCTGTGTTGCCGAAAAAGGGGACCGGAAGTACTTTTGCGCAGAACTTCTTTTGCAGGAACTTCTTTCTGCGTTATCGGCCTTCGGCCGCGCTTAGGGATTATAACCCTTACTAAGTAGAATTTTCCTTTCTGTGTTGCCGGAACTTCTTTCTGCGTAGGCGGCCTTCGTCCGCGCTTAGGGATTATAACCCTTACTAAGTAGAATTCTCCTTTCTGTGTTGCCGAAAAAGGGGACCGGAAGAACTTTTGCGCAGAACTTCTTTCTGCGTAGGCGGCCTTCGGCCGCGCTTAGGGATTATAACCCTTACTAAGTAGGATTCTCCTTTCTGTGTTGCCGGAAAAGGGGGCCGGAAGTATTTTTACGCAGAACTTCTTTCTGCGTAGGCGGCCTTCGGCCGCGCTTAGGGATTATAACCCTTACTAAGTAGAATTCTCGTTTGTGTGTTGCCGGAAAAGAGGGGCGGAAGAATTTTTGCGCAGAACTTCTCTCTGCGTAGGCTTCCTTCGGCCGCGCTTAGGGATTATAACCCTTACTAAGTAGAATTCTCCTTTCTGTGTTGCCGAAAAAGGGGACCGGAAGTACTTTTGCGCAGAACTTCTTTCTGCGTAGGCGGCCTTCGGCCGCGCTTAGGGATTATAACCCTTACTAAGTAGAATTCTCCTTTCTGTATTGCCGGAAAAGAAGGGCGGACGTATTTTTGCGCAGAACTTTTCTCTGCGTAGGCGGCTTTCAGCCGCGCTTAGGGATTAAAACCCTTACTAAGTAGAAGTAAATAATTCATAATTCAAAACGAAATTATCCATATGCACACTTTCGTTAGAAAACCGAAATAATGCATATGGCAAAAACCGAAATAAAGCATACATGCACAGTTTCGGATGAAAACCGAAATAATTCATATGTGAAAGACGAAGGTATGCATACATGCACAGTTTCGGTTGAAAACCGAAATAATGCATATAACAAAAACCGAAATAATGCATGCATGCACAGTTTCGGTTGAAAACCGAAATAATGCATATGAAAGACCCGAAGTAATGCACACATACACAGTTTCGGTTGAAAACCGAAATAATGCATATGAGAAAATACCGAAATTATGCATATGCATACTTTCGTTTTAAAAGCGAAATAATGCATATGAAAAAAAAACGAAGTAATGCATACATGCGCAGTTTCGGTTTAAAACCGAAATAATGCATATGGTAAAAACCGAAATAAAGCATACATGCACAGTTTCGGTTGAAACCGAAATAATGTCTAAATGCACAGTTTCCATATGCGCAATTTCGGTGCCCCGTCACAAATTACACAATCTTGTATTATTGAATCATGCTTGGCAAGTATTTTTTTGTAAACAACAAACAAAAAATTTCATTTTGTGCTAACTTCGAAACTATGTAGAAGCTTATTTTTGTATGTGCTTTAAAAAGGACCTGCTGCCAATAAAGCCTTGCGGTTTGCCATTTTTTCAAATCTGTAATGCTTCCATTCAAACATCTTTGTGGATAAACAGTTTTTTGTTCAGAAATTGCTTGTTTACGATTTTTGTCTTTCATATTAAAAACGTTTGGCATAAGTTGAAATCATAGGGATGCCGTTATCTTTCGTTTATCAATGGATTTTATACTTGAAAAGGAACCAAAATATGTATGCAAAACTTTTAAATATCGTCATTTAAAGTACAAAACCGCGCATCAAGAAAATACAAAACCTTGTATGTGAGGGTGCCTAAATTTTACAGGAGATAGTACAACTTGTCCTAATTAAAAACGGTTCTCTCTTTTAAACTTAATTATCTCTTCTCCTTATGTCTAAGTATCGATATTTAAGTATAAATGGTTAAGGGCTTGATGACAGGAGCTTCCGGTGAGCAAATATCTTTTTTGGCACAAATGTCAGTTACGAGGTTTTGCAGAACCACGATACGCGCTTTTGTACTTTAAACGACGATATACAGATTGGCGCTTACACAATATGTTAGTGTTTGGCCTAGCTTCTCCTCCGATATGTGGCGTGCGGATTGATTTTGTCACACAAAGTAAAGGACTCCGAACGGCAATTGTATTTTTATGAGAAGCTGTTTCCATGACAGAATACACTCGGAGGTTTACTATTACCAGCAGAGGGGCGACCGCTATTAGAAAAAAACTTTTTTGGTTTTTATATTTTGATGTTGGTGGGAAACTCGGCTTGAACTCAGGCGCTGCGTAAATGTAGCGCGCACTGCTAATAACTACTCTACAGCAGCCGCCACTACTTTTACATATCGAGCCCTAACCGCCAAAATAACGTAAGCGACATTTTTTTCAAAATTTTCTTTTTAATGCAGAAATATTCCTAGAGCATCTAGATACATTTCTGCATCAAAAAGAAAATTTTGAAAATTTCGCTTACGTTATTTTGGCGGTTAGGGCTCGATATATTGCTTGTATATTCAAAATACTATCCCGAACATCGGAGTGTATATATATAAAATAAAAAATAATGAGAGGTACTATAAGAAAATGTACCCAAAATTCAGGAGCAAATGAAAAAATGCTCATTGAAAATAATTCACATGTATAAATTAAAAAATATCACTTAAGCGGTTACAGCGCAAAACAAAAGGAAGAGTTAGAAAAAATAGCAATGCGGAAGGAAACATAAGACCATAAAATGTTTGCTTGTTTCGTTGATTCACCTAACCTTTTAAGATATGACACTCCATTCTTTGCATAAGTTTGCAAATATACACTTATTTTTCTACAATGGCAAACATTTTCGTAGGATGTTTTTCTTTAATCTGGAATTGAAAATACATTACGATCATATTGTACCGAAATAAGTGTGGTATCCCTGCATTTAGTAAAAGCCAAAGGTAGACATGCCTTCTATAATTTTGACTTATATGTATATTTGGCAAGTCTTT
>NW_023462075.1:19933-21241 GCF_013731165.1 Rhagoletis pomonella | reverse complement strand
TTTCAGGGGTGATTGGGGTCTGTGTGGAGGGTGCACATAAGAAATTTAATGTGTGTATTTTTGCACGTTTTGCAAAAACAAAAAAAAAATTAATTCTGTTTGGCTTTACGTGTTTTTTTTTCGGATTTCTATCATTCCTAGACGGCTTGCCCGATTTCAATGAAATTTTCAGGGGTGATTGGGGTCTGTGTGGAGGTAGCACATAAGAAATTTCATGTGTGTATCTTTGAACGTTTTGCAAAAACAAAAAAAAAAAATTAATTCTGTTTGGCTTTACGTGTTTTTTTCGGATTTCTATCATTCCTAGACGGCTTGCCCGATTTCAATGAAATTTTCAAGGGTTGATTGGGGTCTGTGTGGAGGGTGCACATAAAATTAAATTTTCAGAAGTGATTGGGGTCTGTGAGGAGGGTGCACATAAGAAATTTAATGTGTGTATCATTGCACGTTTTGCAATTAATTCTGTTTGGCTTTACGTGTTTTTTTGGATTTTTATTATTGTTTTGCCGCAAGATTGGCAGTCCTGCCTTTTACTAATAAATAAACAGAAACACCTGGCGAATGTTTACAATTATTAAAAAACATTGATAAAGTCATCTCAGCGGAAATTCCAGATGAAGCAATCGACCCACAATTGTTCGGCGTTGTAACAAAAAATATGATTGAATTAGCACACGTTTGAGGAAAGGGTGCGATAGTAGACTCCAGTTATAAGATTATAAATTAAATTTCCAAAAGAAAGTGTGTACTTTACATATTTTCTAATTACCTTCGAAAAGATATTAATTAACACCCACACTCAAAAAAGTAAACAATGCTTCATATAACGAATATTTTTTTTAAATCTTACTTCATAAAGCTCTTTAAATATATTGTATAAATGAGGTCATACGAGTTTTGGGAGAGGGTTACAACACAAAAATACATTTATGGCGCAGCGAAGCACGCCGGGTAATTGCTAGTAATAAATAATATAAAAAAAACTTTTTAATATACAACGCTTTTATAAATGGACTAAAAAGTAGAAAATAATACTTCTCAGTCCCATAGAATTTGTTTTGATAACTTTTGATTTTGAAATTTTAGCAAAAGTCATTATAAACAATCTATGAAATTGAAAATGAAAAACGTGGAGCGCATGCAATACAAAGCATTCGATTTAATTGACAATAGTCAAACTACATAACGTAGACCTAAAATTTCTACAGCGAAAGTAGAACTTTGAAATCGATTTTAAGCGGTCGTTATTCATATACCCACATACATACATTCATATATTACTTTTCATATCAATTCAAGTGTATTACA
>NW_023462075.1:0-19833 GCF_013731165.1 Rhagoletis pomonella | reverse complement strand
AAGTTATCAAAACAAATTCTATGGGACTGAGAAGTATTATTTTCTACATTTTAGTCCATTTATAAAAGCGTTGTATATTACAAAGTTTTTTTTATATTATTTATTTTCTACTTTTTAGTCCTGTCTGAATAAAAGTTTGCAATAGATATTAAAATAATTCAACGATATTAATAGAAAGGTGCACACACATGCATTTACATATGTATGTACATACAAACGAGCACCAATTAATTTTATTTAAAGAAATGGCGTGTCGTCTATTTCCGGTGTAGCAAACGTAGTACATAGGGCGACATCTAGATGTCATCTACCTCGCCCTATTCACTATGCTTTTTTATAGGAGCTTTTCAAAGCTTTGCTTTATGGTGTCGGACACACAACATTGAAAGTTTCTGGAACACAACATTGAAAGTTTCTGGAACACAACATTGCAAGTTGATAAAAGCGTTGTAAAATGGCAACAATCAAATGACATTCAGAGCACATTCATATATACATATACATACATATGTATATATATACCAATATTTATATATTTATGCACAAATAGAGCTCATAAATGCGAGCGCATCCAACAACAAAAGCATAGCTGGTGCACACATCTCTACAAGCTGCATTCAATGTCCGTCCGCTGGCCGTCTGCTTTTACTCCATCAGCCATCAAAGCATCATCATGACAATCATTGGCGGCATCATCATGTGAAAGCATAACCAATCGTATTGGCCATTCATTGCACAACACAATATAGAGTATCTACTAAAATGCTCACACATCTGCAGATGCGATTACACACTCCAAGACGATAGCAACGAGCATCAAATTAAAGAAAAATCGCACATAATAATTTTTATAACGAAAAAGAAAGTGTAAATGCGATTACTTATATGGTGATTGAAATGCGTTAGAAATGTATACATATATTTGTAGATATGTATAGTTTTATATGTGCTTGTCTAAGGCTTATTGATACCAGCTTAACGCAATGAAATTGAAAACTCACTGATTCCATTGTGCTCTTGCATTATGTCGTTGTTTCGAATACACACTGCTATGTACATGTGGATATGTATATGTATTTCTGTACATGTAGTAAACTTTTTTAAAAATATGCACATGAATTCATACATACATACAGTCGTGTGAAAAATAATAGGTACACGACATTTTGACCAGTTTTGTGTATTTTTCTTTTCTTCGTTTAATGTTTATTATTTTTTCTTTTTTATAAGAATACAGCTCGTCATCTAACAAAAACCATATAAGTCCAAATTTTCAACTTTGTAGAAAAATTACAAAAAGTCTACAAATTTTTACAACAGTAAACTTTTTATTAGGCATTTCTAGAATAATTATAGGTACTCGGTTTTATAGTCCATCAAATTCTAGCTCAATAAAGTGCAGGTTTAAAGTGGCTGGGAATTCGCGTTGATTTTTCATAATTGTTTTTCTGGCGATGGTGTTATTATTTCTTCCATACAAAAAATCTGTCAAACATACTTTCTGTGGCAAAACAAACTTATCAAAAATCAATGGGAACTCTTAGCCACTTTAAACTTGAATTTTATTAAGTTGGAATTTAATGGGCTAAAAACTGCATACTAGGGTTTTCTAAAAAAAAATTAGAAAATTGGTTTTTTTTTGTAAAATTTTGTTGAATTTTTCTACAAATTTAGACTTATCTATATATGTAGTTTTTGTTAGATAATGAGCTGCATTTATATAAAAAAAATAAGAAACATTACACAAATGAAAGTAAAGGCCTATTATTTTTCACATGACTATATGCCTGCATTTCTCGCTTTTGTTAAGCATTGTCAGGACTCATTTACTCAAACATCGATAAAAAATTTAGACAATTAATTTTTGGATTAGCCGTGAGAAAATATGATTAGAAGCCTTTTAAATGCTGTGCCGCTCGACTCTTTCATTGTAGTAAAATTTTTGCGAATATATGAATCATTTCAAGAAAATATCCTAGCTAAAGCATTATTCTTGCATTTATTTAAATCAATGGAGTTCCACAAACAAATCAAGTATTTGAACAATTTTAGCCTTGAAACGTTTATTGAGGCAAAAAAGTGGCGAACTTACTAATTTTTTCATTGTCACTCGAAAAAAATATAATTCTTTTTTTTTAATAACTTTGGGAAGTTTTCAAATATAATGTTCATATTAGACTCAATGGAAGTTAGCATCAAATACAGCATATCTGTGAAGTCTCAAGAGTGTGCCACCAAATTTAAAAAAGAAAATCTGTCGCAGCTATTTTATGAAGTTTAACGATTTTCTTTAATTTTATAAGTTTAAGGTACTTCAAAATGACAACATTAAACGGTGAAAATGTTCTTCTTGCCAAAATGAACCAAATAAAAGTAATAAAACTAGTGTGCCACCAAACGAAAAAAAAATACATTGATTATAAGGCGATGATTTGCGAAGCAAAAATACCAATTTTATAATTTTTATTGACACACACGAAATTCATTCTGAAATTTTTGTATGTATACATGAAGAAATTAATAGATAAGTATATTCGTGAAGAATACTGTAGAAAAATATTCCACGTCAATATTTATTTACTTTTAAATAATATGAGTTGTAACTCAAGGCGTGCGAGTAAACGTTTTATCTGACCGTGTATGGTGCTAAGAGGCGTATTCGTTACATACACAAAGACGGGTTTATGAGTTTTTATTTTGACTTTTTTAGTATATCTTTTTTAAGTTTTCGTTTTAATATAATTTCGCAACGGAATCCTGTTATTTATGCAAAACTTAAGATAATGCATTGTCTAATATAAGTGTGCGGAATCAATCGATTCGCATTAGTGCCAATTGGCTGGCACTTAATCAGAGCGGTGAGTCATATTGAAGAGCAATTTTCACTTGTGTTTCAATGCATTGAAGAGAGTGAACGTAAATTTTGATTTTTTTATTTAAGCCTTTAAATATGTATTTAATATTAAGGGTTCTTACAAAAGCTACTTTCATTTATCGACAATAGATATTATTAACTAGATATTTGATATTTGTAAAAAAAAAATAAAATAAAAAAATTCTGCAAATTTGAAGAACTTATATTTCGGATATCATCACATCTTTCCATCAAGCTTTTTTCGAAACTTCATTGGGACTTAACCTACGTCTCTCGATTTGCTAATCTAGCACGTTAACGCTGAGCTAAATCAAACCCGTTCTCTCTTCCAATCGAGAATACCCCAGTTAAAAAAATGTCTGAAGCCAAAAGAAACAAATATTCGCGAATACCAAACATAAAATAAAGAGTTCAAAATCTATATTCGCTAGTAAAATTTTCAAACTCTTCTCATCCTCAGTAAAATGTTAAAGTTGGAGACACAATTTGCGAGGAAAAAATATAATATTTGCGTATACAAAAATAGATAAAATTTTACAAGCCCACGCCTTTGTTTATTCGGCTGCAGACACAAATAAAAGTGTATAGAAAAATTACTCGCAATTAAAAAAAATTAAGAGTGCCAAATCAAGTTTTACTAATTTAAAAGTACTCGCGAGAAAACAATTTTTATTCGCGAGTAACAAAAATATATTTTGAGAATTAAAAAAATAAACAAATATTCGCGAACTCAAAGAGTAATGTTAGTCTTTAATAACATTTGATTTAAAAAAGCTTTTCTAGATTGAGCTTACCCATCTTTTATTCCCTTAAAGAAAGCACGTATAACAGTGTGGCGTGGAATATATTTTTTTACAAATGCCACTAAGAAAACCTTATCACATTTTCATTAGTTGCAGATTTTCATAAAATACCCTACCAGAAAACCAAACTCTTGGCCAAAAAATAATTAAAATTTAAAACACCTAAGCTCCTTTTTACCTACATAAATACATATTTACATATGCATAAAGCTGGACAAGCGGTGACACACTTCAAAATATCAACTTAAATGCGGCCACAAAGCGGTAAGCACCGCAATACAAAACGAGGCTACGTACAACAACATGCTGACAGTGGCATTTGCAATGCAATGACACGAGTAAGCGTATGCGACCGAGCTATGTAAGTAACCTTAAATTGGCGAGGAGAGTACGCAAAACTTTGAGGACACAAAAGTGACTAAGTGTAAGTGGCACACATCAGCGCGAGTGATAGCCACCTACTACTTAATTTAGCCAGCAGTGACTGCTAAAAAAAATAAAATCATCACAAAAGTACTTTCGCACACACACACACACACATGAATAGACTCACCCGCAAGCATGTACTCGCATGCATATTACTGTGCAGCGCATCTGCA
This sequence comes from Rhagoletis pomonella, assembly GCF_013731165.1. Classification (NCBI taxonomy): domain Eukaryota; kingdom Metazoa; phylum Arthropoda; class Insecta; order Diptera; family Tephritidae; genus Rhagoletis; species Rhagoletis pomonella. The sequence continues at coordinate 15,556 of NW_023462075.1, read as the reverse complement.
TTTAAGCGCTATCCAAGCGTATGTGAACAAATGCCAAGCGTACGTACAGGTAGTACGTATCAAAAATAATTAAAATGTCTTCACTACAACACCACCAACGGCACTCAAGTAAGCGAAACATACGAGTACTGCAAGTTTGAGTATCTGTTTGTGGGCATAGTGTATGCTGCAGACAGATAGAATGAGTGCTTTTTTCTCGCTAGATTATTCATTTTGATGAGTAGTTTAAGGCGAATAAGCTGCTGCTGCACTCATGCACATCCTGCCACTCAACGGTACCTGGCACGCTTACATACACCAGGCGACAAATGAAAGTGTACACCTTGTCCTAATATAATATTCACAATTATTTTCCTGAAACATTTTTTGTATTAATTATTTATGAAAAACTAGTTCATTCTATAATTTAAACCATATTTACAAATCAAAGTTTCACACCTTATATAAAGCTCACAAAAATCCAAAATTTGTCCAACTGTTTATTCAGAATTTCCAGAAAATTTTCGAGTATGCAGTTTTGTAGCTCAATCAATTTTAGTCTAATGAAGTGCAAGTTTCAACCGTCTAAAAAATTGCGTTGATTTTTCATAATGTTTTCCGGGAGACTGCTTTGTGTTTTTATTTTTTTTTTTAAATAGCAAGTGCGATTTACAAAAACTGGTGTTGAATTTTTGAAATTCGGTTGCTAACGATCTCCCGCATTTTATTTCATAAGGAACTCATGCTTATATGAAAGAAAGTGGAAAAATCTGTCACACAAAAAAATCTCAAAAAACAACGTGATTTTTTAAGCCCTTTGAAATTAGCTAAAATTGAATGAACTACAAAACTGCACACTCGAACATTTTCTAGAAATGCAGAATAAAATGTTAAAAACCCTTTTGAAATTTTTTTTGACTTTTAGTGAACTTTGTATTAGTGTGAAATTTTGATTTATGTGGTTTATATAATAGAATGAACGATATTTTCATAAATAATTAATGCAAAATAAATTTTCATGAAAATAAGTGTGATTTTATATTAGAACAAGTTGTGCACTTTCATTTGTCGCCTAGTGTATATGTATATACGCACAAAGAGAACCGACCGTGTATACAGAACGCCGCCATCACACCAAAATTAATTGAGAGCAAAGTTTGGCTCAGCTGCTGGTTTTGGTTCCTGGCTTATGGCGATAGCCAGCCACCGGTCGGATTCTACTGCCAACGAACAATGTCTACAAATGAGCGGCTCTAAAAGTGTTTGTGGGTATACTTTGGCAACTAAATTTATATATGTATATCTACACACATCCGCATATGATATCCTTGCAGGGAAATGATTTATTTGAGAGAAAAAATGCGGGAATAAGCATTCCATTGAGGTTGCTCCTTCATCTGAATTGTATATAAAATATATACTAAAGCGGCCAAGCTTCTTCTCGAATTTGGTTCTGGAAATTTTATATCTTAAAATCACAGCGGAAGAATGGTATTAAAGAAAGGATGCTTTGAAGTAAAAAGGTACTTCTCAAGGCGTTGAGGTTCTTGCACACATAGACTCGCGTGTTCTCAATAAACACGCTCTGAAACTGCGCAATTTCCAGAAACCAGTCGAGTAGCTAGTCGTTTTCGGACTATCCCAATTTTAAAATCTACTTCGAAACTAGTGTCAAGGGAACTAGTCTTTAGAAAACATCTACATCTAGTTTTATATTAATTAGCTGACTTTTAATCACTTTTCTAGTTGATGGAAGATATACATTTTCAACTATGTAGTTGGTCGTCAACTAGTTAGGGACTGGTCTTTAACTCTGCATCACTAGTTTGCCTACTTTCGAGTTTATAATTTTTTTTTTAAGATTTTTCCCACAGGCACTTCAAAGCAATCTTTGAGTTCATGTACACAGTAAAAAATTTAGTTTAATTTTAATACCATTTTGGTGTTTATATATAACAATGACAGAAAGTATTAGATTAAAACCATACTGGTTTAAGCAAAGAGGGAGAGAAAAGATTGAGAGAGTATGTATTATTGCTATTAAATTAATAATATATTTGGAATTAATTCAAATAAGCTTTTCTTCTTAGAAACAAACCATGGGGCTAAATTCTATAGTTTTTAGGGATTGAAAATAAAACTGAAAAGGTTTTGGATCTATCTCGAAATTGGAATAGATTTAATACTTTTCTTGAATTTAATCAAAACCAAAATTGGATTAGATTTAGTATATCGTTCGTATTAAAAATAACTTAAATGGTTTTGGATCTATATGATAATTGGAATAGATTTTATAGTTTATGGAATTAAATCTAAACCGATATTAGATTAGATTTAGGATATTGTTCGTATTAAAAGTAACAGAGATGGTTTTGGATCTATCTGATAATTGGAATGGATTTAATACTTTTATGGAATATAATCAAAAACAAAATTGGATTAGATTTACTATATTGTTGGTATTAAAAGCAAACCCTTAAAGGTTTTTCCCCAATGCGTACAGTGCTCAACAAATTTACAACCCCGTTAATAAAACATACCACATTTCATGTACAATTAAGGAGAAATTTGATATTTTTTAAAATAAGGATTGCTTGTTTGAACATTATGGAAAGCTATGTGCTGAAAATAAAAATCAAAATAAAATTTTGTTACATGCAATTACATATGTACATATGTATGTGTATTTGCCTCAGTCGAAAGTCCCACTTATGTAGTTGCTGGCAACTCTTGACGACATTTAAATAATTTCTCTAGTGTTGGCATTTTAATTATTAAATGTAGCTCATAAACCAATACGCGTACACTGTGAGTCGAACATACCTGCATACATACCAACAAATAAAGAACGTACATATAACACATGCAACACAGGACTTGGTGATGCCAACAACAACAACAATATCTAGTAGATACTCGTAGTAGTTGTAGCAATGTTGGCAATGGCTTTAGCAGATGAGCTGCACTCCAAACGAGAGAAAAAGCAACAAGAAAAAATTAAAACATCAACAAATGTAGCAAAAAACGAAACTTCAGCAAAAGTAGAACGAAATGGCTTGAAATACCGCACCTTTGCATGCGCGACGCAGCAACAGGACTTTCTACACACACCCACGCATATTTGGTTGATATTTTAATTTGAGAGTGAGGCGGCCAGCTATCCGCATGTGTGTGGACAGCTAAGCCGCACACATGTCAGTTCCGTTTCCACATTGCGCCAACATTTGTTTGCCTGTGCAGCGTAGGGCACCTCAGCGGTTCAGTAAAGCAGTCAAGCAGGATTTTATTTTTTTTGCTTTGCGTAGAACATACATATGAAGATATGCAAGCATTTATTCGTCCTGCGGCTGTGAAGACATTAAACACTGTCAACAGCACGTTTTTAATACAGCTGTGAACAGCAGTAACGCCAACAACAACAACAACCACAACAGCGGAACGTTTACAACAACCATATGGAAGAAAGTGCAGAGAAACAAGTAAGAGCAGCGCTGTCTTCGGCTATGCCGAAGGCTTCATACCTTTCATGAACATCTGCAAATTTTACTTTGACAGATTACTGCTTTTGAATGCATCTGCATACATCGATAGAGGAGTTACATACTTATATAAAAAGTCGCATCTAAACAATCAGAGGTATGGAAGATATACTTTATATGACACCAATCTAAGTGATTTTCACCGCTATGTGATCGGTATGTAAACCGGTAACACAATTTATTGGGGTTTCGTACATAAAGGAGATATATGGCAAAAACTGGTATCTTAACAATCAGTGCTATAGGAGATAAAGCTTATACAGCATAGATTTTGACGATTTTCTCAGTAGACTTTGTATTATTATTTATAAAATATCTTACGAAATTTATCGGTTTTAGCTGTTCAAATAAAGGAGTTTTACAGTAAAATCCCATATCTGAACAATCAGATGTATGGAAGATATATGTTGTAGTCATCCGATACTTGTTGTTTTCACTGCAAGTATTCTGTTAATAATGAGTGAAAATGGTGCGAAATTTCATGCTCCTAGCTGCATAAATGGAGGAGTTATGATAAAAGACCTCATATCTGAACAATCAGTTGTATGGGGGCTGCAGGTTATAGTGACCCGATCTTTGTTATTTTCGCTGTAAGTCTTCTGTTGATAATGAGTGAAAACAGCGCGAAATTTCATGGTCCTAGCTACATAAATGGATGAATTATAACGAAAAACCTCATATCTGAACAATCAGTTGTATGGGAGCTATAGGTTATAGTTACCCGATCTTTTTAATTTTCACTGTAAGTTTTCTGTTGATAATTATTGAAAACAGTGCGGAATTTCATGTTCCTAGCTATATAAATGGAGGAGTTATAACGCAAAATTTTATATCTGAACAATCAGTTGTATGGGAGCTATAGGTTATAGTGACCCGATCTTTGTAATTTTCACTGTAAGTATTCTGTTGATAATGGGTGCAAGTATTGCAAAATTTCATGTTCGTAGCTGCATAAATGGAGAAGTTATAATGAAAAATCTCATATCTGAACAATCAGTTGTATGGGAGCTATATGTTATAGTGGTCCGATTCTTCCGGTTCCGACAAATGATTAATACATTATAAAAATACACCCACGTACCAAATTTGATCCGAATATCTCGAAAACTGAGAGACTAGATTGCATACAAACAGACAGACAGACGGACAGACGGACAGACGGACATGGCTAAATCAACTCAGCTCGACGTTCTGATCATATAAGTATACATTTTCATGGGTCTATCTCTTTTTGTTCTGGTACTTACAAACATCGGACCAAAGTTATAATACCATTTCATGCTCATGAAAGGTATAAAAATTAAATCGAGATGAATGTGAAACGAATAAATAGCAGTGTGCAGCTTAACAGCGCACAGGAGCAGTACAGGATACACTCCACATCAAAGTATGTGTGACAGCATAAAAATATAAATGAAAGTAAACACGTAAAACGAAAGCGAAATGGGAGACCTCCTCCGGAGTGGCAGGCAGGACGTGACAGGAGATGGGGAGAACGAATGTGCTGTATATTTATTTTTGTGGAGGAAATTAAATTAGGAGGCATTCACTTGCAGCAAATTTAGTTAGATATAACTACGGCTTAGTGAACGTTTTGAATTTCGGCGGGAAGGGCTATCTTTTCGACATGAAACAAATTTTAATTCAATGAATGTATGAATGTATGTAGTATGTACACGCTCAAAAACATATTGAAATAACTGCGTTGAGGTTGAATTTTATACATCTTTTAACCGTGGAATATTAAATGAAAGTCACGTCCACCCAATTCGGTTGAAGTATCATTTCAGACAAAATACGATTTTTTTATTCAAACCGTTGGGCATAGTTGAGTACCCGTTGTGATACCAATTGAGAGCCCGACTTCGAACACATCTGTTCACCTAGAAGTAGAACCAGACAGACAAAGAGGTGGTGGTGAAATGGGCGTATTCTCGCCTACGAATGGACAGGGCAGTGACAGAGTTCATGTTTCAGACGCTCGAGTTCTTTCACGTCGCGGAACCCATTCTGATAGCATGCTTTCCCATTAAGCAGTGGCCCGTAATAATACCGCTCACCAGCCTAAGTAGGTAAGGACGTGTAAACCGAATGTGTTTATCGGATCTTTTCTTATCGAGGCTGGGCTAGGTTTGTCGAGTAGTCCCAGACATGGGTTCTTCCGACCATCTCCTATTTGACTGCTCGACGAAGTGTGTCTTGCGCCGTGACTTGCAGGTAGCTAGCAGTATACCCGCCGCATGAGAAGAGTTGACGTCAGACAGGGCGATGCCCTTCCTCGCAAGCTCGTCTGCTGCACAGTTACCTCAAATGTTCCTATCGCCTGGCGCTCACACAATTTTGGTAGTAGACCTAGAAGAAAAAAAGTTAAGGGCTTTTCTGCATTCTATCGCAGTTATTGACGAAGTTTTACAGCATTCTAGTGACTTATTAGCTACTTGGCTATCTGAGTATATATGTAGTTACTGAACGCAGGTTAAGAGAATATTCGATAAGAGTGCAGCCTCTTTTATAGCTGCGAGTTCTGCTTGGAAGACACTGAAGTGGTCTGTAAGCCTAAAGCATCCATGCAGATGGCTGTGAAGTTATCTTGGAGGCTTCAGTTCGAGCCATCCTCTCACTCTTTACTCGAGGGGATGCTAGTGGAGAACTTCTTCTCGAGCTACAGCGGTGGTGTTTAGTAATCTGGGGACCTAGTTAATCGTATCGACGTAGTGGGTTTGAATATTGGTGTGACTAAATCTAATGTCGTTCCATTTTGAGCATTGCAGCTCAGCCGCCCATTGAGTTTTGGTACGTTTAGAATTAGTTTGCGATCAATCCAGTGATGTCCACCTGACTGTGACGCCGTAGCATAATATAGGACGTACCACTGCTGTATAAATCTAGTACACTGTGTGGTATGTGGAGGGCGCTAATAACCTTTTTGGCACAAAGTTTTCCTTACAAAGAGCACCGTGACCATCTTTGCCGAGTTGGCACTCATTCTGTATTCTTTATACCAGTTTCCCACGATACTCAAGGCGTTCTGAAACAGTTCGCACAGGACTTGTGGGTATTTACCAATAGCAGTTAGCAAGTTATGTGGATGGAATATGCAATTTCATTGCATCCTGTGCTATGTAAGCGCATGAGTAGGGTGTTCACCGATAGATTCTAGAGAACGGGTGAGCGTGCTCCTTCTTGAGAAACGACCCTTGTCGCATATCTTGTGATGTAAGCGCCACTCGAATAGGTAGTTCTCTGATTGAGAAGAAGGTGGACAAAGTCCACAAGGGGTCCATCCAGTCCGGTTCGGAGGACGTTACAAAAAGCTCATTCTATGTCTAGAAAGATACCTAGTGTTAGCTCCTTGTATGCCAAGGATTTCTCGATATCGCAAACGATTTTATCGAGTGCGGTTTTCACTGGCTGGCAGTCAGATAGCTCCTTAGTAACCATACTTTGACGAATAAATGTGTTCAGTATCCTTTCTAGGAAGAATGTTACTCAATATTGCCAGTCTATTTTTTCCATGACGTCCCCAGAGCACTTTGAATAGTTCGCTTGAAATTTCTTAACTGTTACTTACAGGATGTCACGATAAGTCAGCTAAATATATTTTTCTCAACACTTTATCAAGTAACTTTAACCAAAAAAATTTTACATAATGAAATCGTATGTTGAAAGTAAAATATTTAGTTGACGTAAATAAACCCTATGCTTAGGGCGGTAGGCTTCGTCCCATTCTATACTAATTAGAAACCAAATAAGAATCCTAAATTCAAAGTTCCTTTTGGTTTGTGATAGGCATCTTAGTCAGCATTGATCCCGTTATGATGTCACTCAGGATCGTTGTGTACCCCTTTTCAGCTTGCTTTTACAATTTTGATTCCCTATTAAGTAAAAAAAAAAGCTATTTTTGTGACTACACCAGTATCTAATCGGCTAATTGTCGGCTGCAGCCTTCCGATTATTTCCTGACTGCTTAATACTCTTAGCCAGGACTACATACCAATCAAGATCATACCAAATTATGATCGGTAGGATGACTGTTGTATGCTTACTCAGTTTTGCCTATCACTCTTTGAAAGTATTACATATTGCTGGGTCTTTATTTTCTTTACCTTCGTGTATTCTAAATCCTAATGCCAATGAGGTGTTTGAAATACGGTATTGCCACAAAAACGTAGAATTTCTGAAGAGTCTCTCCAAATTTACCTTACCCATAATCTGTGGCTTTCTGAGAACTCTCCCGCGCTGCTGTCTAAACCATCCGCCACAATAAAACTCATTACACCAAAGTGCCGCACTTTGCTCTATATCTGCCAGCCAGCTAGCACGCAAATGACTTCGTTTAATGTCCGCACACATTTGAAGATTAAAAGATTCCAGGATGCGTACTAACAAAACAAAAAAAGAAAATGTAGGAGAATAAATAATGGCAACGGAAACTAGAAAACAATATGAGTGGTCGGGATGTGCAGTTGCTGAAGTCCTCGTTGGATTGCAAAGGGAAGTCGCAAAGCCACTAAAAAAACAAAAAAAAAAATTCAACTGAAATTTAATGTAACAAAGTGCGCTGATTGTTTTGCTGTTGTAGCACAGGTACGAACGAGACTTTAGCAAGCGCTGGCGGCGAGTGTTGACAACAACAAAAGTAGTAGCAACAAAAAACAACAGTTGCAATTAGTTTGTAAAACTTAGCGTTGACTTAGCATTATTGTGCAGTGAAAAAGTGGAAGGAAAATACTAAATGAAAGTGTTTTTGAGCAGGAAAAGTGTTTAGCACGAGCGGAGAAGAAAACACAATTGAGGAGAGGATGAAAAACGCTAGAAGAAAATAGTAGATTTTAAGTCAGAAGTCAAAGCGCGTTGGGTTATTTTTAATCTTGAGCACTTTTCAAATGTTTTTTTTTACCGAGCTGGAACCCCGGCAGGTGTGGAACTTTTTATGCTTTAAGCTGTGTACTTTTGCCGGTTTTATTTTAGTGCACATTTCCGTGCGCACATACATATATACACACATACGTATGCACAAACAACAACAACAACAACAATGTAAACGAAGCCAGCAGCGGCGCGAAAAACCTGGACGGCAGGGGCTGCAAGGTGCTTGGGGCAGACCCGTCCCAGGGAACACCGACTGCAGAAACTGACCCGTTCAAGCGTGCGTCAAGACTAGTTCGGTCGCCTGTAAAGGCGCTTAGCGTGGAGAAGCCGGTACGAACGAGATCGTCGCCACCAGCACTACAAGACAGCGAGCCTCAAATGAAGGGAGCCAAACAGAACGGAGTCTACATGTCGGAGCTCGGAGATGCTATTAAGAGGCTGACGGAGGCAATGTGCCCGCCACAACGCACAATAAACAATAGCATGCGAGAGATACTCAGCTCACTAACAAAGCTGCATGCGAGTGCCCTGGAGGAGTACTCCAGAATAAAGGCAAGCAGACGGAGTATTTTCAACATACCGGTGACTGCTGAAACCCCGAAAAGGCCCCGAGATGAAAGCCAACTAAAACGTAGGACGCCACCCAAGAAAAATAAAACCACGCAGGAGGAGGTGACCACCAACCCTGTAACCAAAGAGAGTAAGGTGGCGCCAAACGAAAATTCCGGCAAGATTAAGGAGAAGGAGGTGGAGAAAGAAGGAAAATGGGTAGAGGTCCAACGCAGGTCACATGGCAAAAAGAAGATGGCATACAAACCACCACCACGGCCAGATGCCATCATTATAGCTCGGACGGGAGATATGACCTACAGCGATATACTAAGGACCGTATCACGCATCAGAAAGACGGTCAAGGGTGAAATACTGCTGCAGCTTAAGGAGACGCAAATGAAGGACACGGGCGAACTCAAGAGCGAAATAGGTAGGCTTCTAGGGGACCAGGCACAGATCAGAGCCCTAACCCACGAGACGATGGTAGAAATCCGTGACCTGGACGAGATTACCACCAAGGAGAATATTGCCGAGGCCATCCGCAACCAGATAAAGGAGCTAAACCACCTTAACGAGAATGCGATAAAAAGCATCAGGGCGGCTTATGCGGGCACACAAACCGCGGTGGTAAATCACCCAGCCACACTGCAGAGCATGCAAACACCAGGGAAGAAAGAACACCGAGCACCAGATAGGTAGTTGGAGGTGTCCGCTATACCAGGAGGCGTGCAAGAAATCAAGAAAATGAGAGTCATGCAGTTGAATCTCAACCACTGCGAAGCAGCGCAAGAGCTGCTCAGGCAAACGGTGTACGAGGAGAAGGTGGGCATAGCAATAATCCGCGAGCAGTATAAAAATATAGACAGTGGAGCATGGATATCGGACCTCACAGGCAAAGCTGCAATATGGACATGCGGAGGAAAAGCTTCCCAAGAAAATCCGCTGCTTGGTAAAAGCTACTACACACGAGCGAAGGTAGACGGTTTTAACTTTTATAGCTGCTACATACCACCAAGTATCCCACAAAATGAATATGAGAACATCCTAGACAGTTTGGTTCAAGAAGTCCGGACCACCACAATGAACGTTACAGCAGGGGACTTCAATGCATGGGCAGTGGAATGGGGTAGCGTCCACACAAACAGGCGGGGAGATGCACTACTAAAGGCGTTTTCGGTACTTGATGCGGTGCTTCTGAATTCGGGGAACAAAAATACCTTTGAGAAGAATGGTCGAGGCTCGGTGATTAACATTACTTTCGCTAGTAGTTCCTTGGTGCGCTCAACGAGCTGGAAGGTGTCGGACCTCTATACGAACAGTGACCATCTGGCAATCATGATGGAGCTAGGGAATTGTGCACAGAGCCGACAAAGGGCGATCATCAGGAAGGTGCAAACGAGGGGCTGGAAGGTAGAGACTCTGGATGAAGAGCTCTTCAGACTCGTGCTGGATGAGGAAATGGCCACTGAGGATAACACTGAGCTCCAGGCTGAAACACTGGTGAGGCACATCAGTAAAGCCTGCGACGGTGCTATGTGCAGGAGAAAACACGGCTCTCTCAGGCAGCCGGCGTACTGGTGGAACGAAAAAATCCAGGCCATAAGGGGTGAGTGTCATAAGGCGAGACGGTTGTGTCAAAGGAACCGTGGCTCGATGGAACATGCCGTGCTGCGCGAGGCCTTCAAAAAGAAGCGAAGTGACCTTAAAAAAGCCATCAAAAGCAGCAAAACCAGCTGCTTTAAGGAGCTCTGCGAAAAGGTGGACGAAAACCCATGGGGTGATGCCTACAAGGTGGTCATGAAGAAAATAAAAGGTGGTAAAGGCCAGGCACCAACCTGTCCCACCCTCCTAAAAGACGTCGTGCAAACTCTCTTCCCTGTGCAAACGCCAGGAGGTCGGCGACCGCAAGCAGAGAAACCGGAGGGAATGGAAGCACCAACGGTTACAGACGAGGAGGTGGTCCAAGCAGCAGAAAGATTTGGTAATGACAAAGCGCCAGGCCTAGACGGAATACCAAACAAGGCTCTGAAGGTTGCCATCAAGCACAACACGGGTCCGTTTACCGAACTCTTTACGCGGTGTCTGCGAGAAGGCGTCTTCCCAAAAATCTGGAAGAAACAGCGGCTGGTCCTACTGCAGAAACCAAACAAGCCGGCAGGAGAACCAAGCGCATACCGACCTCTCTGTATGCTCGATACGCTTGGTAAGATACTGGAGCGATTAATCTGTGTACGGTTGGAGCAGCACCTAGAGGAGGAACTGCCGGGTCTCGCCGATAACCAGTATGGTTTTCGAAGACAGAGGTCTACCATTGATGCAATTAAAAAGCTCACCGAGTCGCAGGCAAGGCAATAGAAGGAACAAGATGGCTATATGGCACGAAGGAATACTGCGCGGTGGTGACATTCGACGTAAAAAACGCCTTCAATTCGGCCTCCTGGCCTCACATACTAAGTGCTCTGGAAAGAAAGAACACGCCGCCCTACTTGCTAAGGATGGTATCCAACTACCTATCTGACAGGCTTCTGCTGTATGATACCGACGAAGGCCTCAGGAAGTACTTTGTGACGGGTGGAGTACCACAGGGCTCCGTACTTGGGCCACTACTTTGGATTGTCCTCTATGATGGAATTCTGGGACTGCCGCTGCCAAGGGAGGTACATATTATCGGATACGCCGATGATATAGCAATAACAGTAGTGGCCAAAGACCTCTACCAAGTTGAGAACATCTGCAACAGCACGGCGCAACAAATAAAGAACTGGCTCGCTGCAACGAATCTCCAACTCGCAGGGCAAAAAACCGAAGCGGTGGTGATCACAAGCCGAAAAAAGATGGAGAGCGCTACGCTCAACATCGATGGACATAGCATCAAAACACAGCAGTCGCTGAAATACCTGGGTGTCATGATAGACTCGAGATTAAGCTACAAGGTGCACATTGATAAAGCCTGTGAAAAAGCGGCAAGAGTGACTACGGCTCTAACAAGACTAATGGCTAACATCGGCGGACCGAGCCAAAACAGACGAGCGCTTCTAGCAAAAGTGAGCCAGTCCATACTAATGTATGCAGCACCCATCTGGGGACCCGCGTTGCAGCGCAAGACTTACGCGAAGGCGGCAAAGTCGGTGTACCGACTAAATAGCATCAGGGTGACTAGCGCCTTCCGTACTGTGTCACACGAGGCGGTCGGAGTCTTAGCGGGCATCATGCCCCCAGAAATAATGGCCTAGCTCCATGGTCTTCGATAAGTCCCGAAACTTAGGCAGGTGCCTGACAATCGAAGAGCGAAAACAAGAGAGGGATGCAAGTCTAAATGAATGGCAAAGACACTGGGATATGACGACAAAAGGGAGGTGGACGCACAGGCTGATCAATAACATAAAAGCGTGGGTGGAGAAGAAACACGGAGAGACCGACTTCTACGTGACACAGTTTCTGACGGGGCACGGCTGCTTTCGAGAATACATGTTCAAATATGGGCATGATGACGGGACAGAGTGCTCATTCTGCGGTAGCGGCGACGAAAACGTACTACACGTATTTTTCCACTGCCGAAAATACGAGGCAGATCGAACAGACATAGAGCAGCTGATAAAGGAGAGCATGACGCCTGAATATCGTGGGGCACATGATAAACTCAAAAGCGGTGTGGAGCACAATTAAGGCGTGTTCCGCAATAGTCCTCCAAGAGCTAAGAGCGAAAGAAAGACAGCGCAGTAGCGAAAAGAGAAGACTGAACGAGAGATAAGCCAGAAAGGCGTGTGTGCCAATTGGCAAAGCTACGCCTTGCGACGTAATACCTAACGGCGGTCCCGCAAGGCGAAACACAAGGCTTCAGATGTCGGAGTTAAGGGTTTAGTACGTAGGCGCGCTGTCTCGCAAGTCCTGAATTATGTGATAACATAGTCTGGGCGTGGTCCCGAATGAGGTGCACCCTTAGCGGACAGGATGACGAATCGTGCATAACATCTTTGGAAGATTCCCCCTCCGTTGAAAAAAAAAAAAAAAAACACATACGTATGCACACGAATAAATGCAAAGAAAGCTATTAAAGCATAAGAACTCTTCTCCCAGCCCATAAAGCTGTCACTAGCTTCCGTTCTGCCTGTCTGTCTGTCCGTCCATGTGACTGTTTGTTATAAAAACGTCATCATAAAGGTGAAATAATTTCGCTCCAGTTTCTTTTCATTGCAACTTTTACTATTCTTCAGCTCGCTTCACAATTTTATGCCTTTACTGACTACTGACTACTGACTGCCTGGCAGTAAAATGCGATGCGGCCTGATGCACGTTTTACTTTGTATTTGAGCATTGCTTTTGGCACAATTTTCTCCAAACCAAATTGCTGGATTTTTACCGCTCCGCTTGCACCCACCACCCTCGTCGTCCTTTTGTACTTAGTAAAGCTAACTTTTTGTTTGTTCTCCGCAGCTGTGTGCATTGCTCAACATTGTATTCTTTTATGTATGTATCCCTCGCTTGTGCGGGTGTGCTGTTTTTCGTATTTGAGTTTTCACAGATTTTTGTGACTTTTCCACGTATTTTATCTCATTGAATCGCAACGCGACTAACGTTTTCATTCTCACACGTATGCGATGAGCGTGTGCAGTTCCGCCACAGTTGACATGCGACAAATTGGGAGCAGTAATGGGAATAATATTATAGTTAAAAAAACTAAAAACACGCTTTTATTACAACAAGAACTAAAAAGTATAAAATAATTTGTAGATATAGCGATTCCGTTTAAGAAGAAAAGGAAGTTCCCTAACCTGATTTAATTTAACTGTTTTAAATTAGCTAAAAATATGATTAAAGTGATTGACCCGTAGTTATAGTCAAAATAAAGTGCACTGTAAAGTTAGTTGCAGCTTTTTGGCATAACTTTCAATGGGGTGTCTGTAAAAAAACTGCAACAAACTTTACAGTGCACTTTATTTTGACTATAACTACGGGTCAATCACTTTAATCATATTTTTAGCTAATTTAAAACAGTTAAATTAAATCAGGTTAGGGAACTTCCTTTTCTTCTTAAACGGAATCGCTATATCTACAAATTATTTTATACTTTTTAGTTCTTGTTGTAATAAAAGCGTGTTTTTAGTTTTTTAACTATAATATTATTTTCTACTTTTTAGTCTTTTGAAATCTTGCAGTTAATATTATACTACATTTGACCTTAACAAACCAAATTTTCAATATATTTCAATTTAAATAGGTAATACACATATTCTGAATATAAACCAAATCGGAGCATAGATGCCGATTTTTTTTTAATTATATAGACTCACGCGCCACATAACTGCCAACATTTTTTGTGTAGCTATTTCTTTTCATGTAAGCAATATGCATTCTAAATGTGAACTGAATCGGATCATAAACACGGTTTTTCCGAATATCTCGACTCCTGCGCCACCTACCGGCAAACTTTTTTGTGGATTTATTTCTTTTTATACAAGTAATATATGTTCTAAATATGAACCACATCAGACTATAAATGGGGGTTTTACAAATATCTCGACTCCTGCGCCACCTATCGGCAAATTTTTTTTCGGGATTTATTTCTTTTCATATAAGTAATATATGTTATAAATATGAACCAAATCAGACTATAAATGCGGGTTTTACAAATATCTCGACTCCGGCGCCACCTAGCGGATTAAAACATCTTTTAAATTGTATTGTCCTCAAGTTCTGAGCTAAGTTTGAAGTTTCAAGTCTGTAGCTCATCGGGAAGTTTGTTAAATATTGACTGCAAAGTTCCAGGACATACATACATACATACATACATACATACAAGTGAAGTTAAATAAAAGCTTGTAAAAAAGTTGCAAGCTGATGTATACGCCTGGTAAACACACACATATGTACATACATATGTACCTATGTATGTATGAATGTGAGCAAGGAACGAAAATATCTTAAAAAATTGCATTTTAAGTTTGAAATTCTTAATTCGAGTATGGAAAAATTCTCTAGGATTATTTAAGTAAAATTAAAGTACGGTATTTATGTTAAAAAATGGCTGCCAGGACAGATATTTGCATTTTATGAATAATAAGGAATTGAAGAAAAAGGCGGAAGTAGAGAGGAAAGAAGAGGGAAAAACTAAAAAAAGGAAAAAAATTAAAAATCAAAAAACGCAGAAAAAGAAGAGAAAAAAGCGAAATTAAACTAAATGAAATCTGAGCAAAAAGATGAGAAACTGAAATAAAATATAAAAGTAAATCATACATAAAACAGAAACACCGAGGAAAAATTTAGAAGAATAGATAACAAAAAAGAAGAGAGAGGGAAAAGAAGAGCAAAAAAATAACAGAAAGTCGAAGAATTAAAAATTAAAATTAAAGAGGAATTAGTAGATAACAAGAAGTAACAAGAACCGAAATAGAAGATAAATGTTCAGAGCCAGAAAAGTGCAAATAAAAATACTCACCAAGCATATTGAAACGCGAAAAACTATAAAAGTCAGAAAAGAAAATATAACAAGTAAGAAAGTCTAAGTTCGGGCGGAGCCGAACATTAAATACCCGGCGCAAGTATTAAATATATGTTTTCCACCTTTCCGAAAGCTACCGCTACATGATAAGCCGGGGTGCGAAATATTGCAGTTT
>NW_023462074.1:0-21245 GCF_013731165.1 Rhagoletis pomonella | reverse complement strand
AAGATGAAGATGAAGATGAAGATGAAGATGAAGATGAAGATGAAGATAAGGATAAAAATCATAACCCCTTAACTTTAACTCATCTTAACTTAAAAACTTACTCCACCTGAGCTCACCACACTTTAACTCCCCACACCTAAATTCACCACACCTCAACTCGCCACACCTTAACCCCCGTACCTAAATCCACCACACCTAAATCCACCACGCTTAATTCACCACACCTCAACTTTCTCACCACACCTTAACTCACCTCAACTCACCACACCAAAATTCACCACACCTGAATCCACCACACCTAAATTCACCACACCGTAACTCCTACACCCAATTCCACCACACCGCAGCTCACCACACCCAATTTCACCACATGACATGATATCACTTGATGTGGCATCAAAGGCAACATCATTTGGCATAAAATGAACCAAAATAAATAAGATTTAGATAGGTGAAAAAAGGGATAAAAAGGAAATACAACTGAAGAGTTTGCGATGTTATATTGTGGTGTGTTATGCTTCATATGTTATGTTATTTATTCTTATGTTATGGTTATGTTATGTTATGCCAAGTACTAAGCTAAACTCCCCTCCACTTAACCCATTCCAACTAATGTTATTTTAGCTCATTCAACTTAAATAAACTATCCTTAATTTTATCGGTTGAAATTCAACCGCTGGGCGAACACTAGTTTATTTAAATTGACAAAATTTCGATAATCGCATGAACTTATAAGTTCGATAACTATCCGTAAATTGCGACAACTTTTTTTTTGTAAAGATTCAAAAAATTGGATGTCACATTAGAAAGTTGTAAGAAAACAACGCGATTTAGCGGATGCCTAAAAAAATTTTACACCCAAAATTTTTTCTTGATATACATTAATGTTCAAATAAAACTGACACGCGCTAAGCTTTTTTTGTAAACGAAAGCAAATTACTTGAATTTCGTAAATAAAAAAATTACTGCCTTTTTCAAAATTTTATATTTTTTTCCAAATTTCTATTGAATTTGCACAGAAAAACATTTATATTACTCTAAAGAACTTAAGTTCCGAAAATGAGCCAATATTTCCGTCATTTCTGCGGCAGAAAACGAACTGATCACTTACAATTGAATTTGCATGTAAATTTAGAGTTTTTCTTAAAAATACTTAAACTTAGAAAGAAATCGTCTCTTTACTGCACGTTCAGTATCTAAGAATGGCATCCATACCAAGTTTTTACATCCTCCTGCGCAACATTTTGGTCCATTTATATGATGATCTCAAGTTGTAAAAAAGATTTGATCAGAATATTTCGAAATCCGTACGCAACACACGAACAAAGAGACTTGCAAACATTGTTCTTGTTGTATATAAAAATATTAATGCACTTTTTATAGCTTTCCGCACTTTAATCTCATTCTAGCAACTAACACATTTAGCTGACATTCTCATTTACTGCATTTTAGTAGGTTACTTCGCACATTTTAAATGATGTTGTACTTTAACAGTTAATTTAAATCTTTAATTGCATAATAAGCAATTTTATGAAGTGATGAAAGCTGTGTTAGTATTTGTTGACATTTAGAGTCATTTGGTTGTATTATAAAAAATGTAGCCGGTTGACGGAGCTTTGCTCGGAGTTTTCAAAGTTTTGGGTATCAAATAATGGTCATTTGCATAGCTTTAATTAAATTTTTTTTTTATTGTTAAACATTTTTTTTTTAATTACCCTTACGCCTATTCAATACCTCTTTCCATACAAATTATGTCGATAAAAAAAAATATTCTCAATGCAATAATATTTTAGCCTAATAAGTCCTAGTCATTTCATTGTCCACAA
Organism: Rhagoletis pomonella; assembly: GCF_013731165.1. Taxonomy (NCBI): domain Eukaryota; kingdom Metazoa; phylum Arthropoda; class Insecta; order Diptera; family Tephritidae; genus Rhagoletis; species Rhagoletis pomonella. The sequence goes on along the minus strand of NW_023462074.1, from coordinate 19,419 downwards.
CTTTTGAACGAACATTTTTTTTGCGCGACGCACAGTGGTCGGAGAAGCTATGTTTTGCGCGAAAAACGATTTTGATGGAATCTTGTACACAGATAATGTTTTGGATTTTAAGGTTATCTGAACAGGCAATATCTCCGAGCAGACCCGAATAAGGTTGCCACCTATTCGAAATTAGTTACAATTTTATTAAAATATCATAATATGGGTATTAAATGGAAGGTATTTTAAAGATCCCTAATTAAAAAATATTTTTAATAGGGTTGCCGCCTATTTTGAATCGCATATTTATTTATTTTTTTGTTTAGAAAAAAAGGTAAAATATTATTATTCATGGGTACCAAGAGAAGGTTCTTATACATAGCTTTCCCTATATACAAAATGTTATCCCTTAGGATAATAGTGCAAGGTTGCCACCTATTTTCGATTCTACACAATTTATCTAAAGCATCGCAATAGGGATATCAAATGAAAGCTAGTGTTGAGAAATTTGGTAAGAAAATATTTTCCTTAAGGGTTGCCACGCTTCTATGAAATACATACAAATTTTTATTTTGTTAATTTCAATCAGCATTTTTTTTATGCATACACAGTACATATATATACGATCAAAATATGTACCATTCATTCCAGCGTATTTCGGAAGAGGGTTACCACTTAAATTTTAGAGTAAGGAATTTACTTAAAGATATCGAAATCCATTTTCTTATTTATTTTCAAAATATTTCTTTAAAGCTATCCTAATCTTGAAAACTTTAAAAAGTATGTGCACTCCGGGCAAAGCTCGGTCAACCAGGTACTTGTTCTTTATTGGCGCAGCAAAGTAAGCCGCGTACGCTAGTAAATATACCATATTTTGAAAGTACGCTAACTTCGGGCTAACCTAAAGCCAATGTACCGATAATGTCTTTGTAAATTTAATTTCAGCACTTAAAAATTATGCTATATATAAAAGATTTAACTAAAGCAAACTTTTGGATAGTTAGCTTTAACCAGACAGACGAAGTTGCGCCTGATGGTTTTACATAAATAAGCTTTTTTGCTTAATTTACCACACACTGAGTATTTCCACAACATTTTACATGCTTGTCGAAAATGTTCACCTGTTACAAGAACATATGTAAATATGTACTTATGAATATGATGAATGATGATTTGATTGGAGTAATTTATTGTACAATACCCAAAGAGACGCCTACAGACAATGTTCATTGAACTGCCTACATGAACAAAAACATCTTTTCATTCACAAAAAAAAAAAAGATGAAATTTTTGGTTCAAAAATAACATTCATTACAAGGCGCCAGCTGAGAAAGACAAATATGCACAAAAAGAAACCATAAACATTAAAGAAGAAGAAAAAACTGCAGCATTTTAACGAAAGCATTGAACTCTTTTAAACCCATAATATTTTCACGCATAAATTTCAAAATTTTTGGTCTAACTGTTTAATAGCGAAATTTCATAACAGCTCCGCTAACGAAGCAGCAGAGGTAAAATAAAATTAAAAATCAAGAATACACATAGCCAGCGTTGATTAAGGAAATGTGTGCAGAAGAGAGGGGGTTAAATGAGCGTTGGAGCAAATGGGCAGAGGTCAAAAATATCGAGAAGCATGTACACATGCTAATTGGCTAACGACTTAAGTATTTATAGAAATTTCTACTAATTTGCATATCTGGAATTAAGAATATTGGCGTGGATGAAAAAATTAGAACCGAGAATTTTTAATTAGTATAAAAAAAAATGACTTCTTTATAATTTGTCTGGGAGTAAAAATTAAACAATTTGGTTTGCAAAGCAGCAGCTAAAGCAACGGTATTGGTCAAAGCAGTCTGTGTCTTCATATATATTTGAACGATTATTAAAAGTGGTGTTCGCCCAGCGGTCGAAATTCTACCGCTAAAATTAAGCAGAGTTGAGGCAAGTCTCTGCACATCAGCGTCAAAATATCTTTCGAATGATATATAATTCCCTATACCTTAGAAGTATAGTTTAGCCCGTAAAAGGGGTGTAAAAAATTGTGTTTGCCTATTTATATTTAAGATTTACGCGCACAAAAATTCTTCCTTTTTTCCAATTTTAATTCAATGACATCTTTATTGCAACTCATCAAAACAGCAGCTGATTGCTCATTAAATCAAATCGCATTAACGCATGGAACAGATACAATCAATCGTAGATGTTAACGCATGAAACTACGTAAAATAAGAAATCAATCTATTCAGCATAACAACAGTGGCTGACATTGACGCATGCGCGTAGACAGCCAACACACACACATGTCTAACGCAAAAGGTTGATTGTCGGCTAAATGATCAGCAAAAATGAAACTTGTTGATCGAATTTAGATATTGACTAATCAAAATTAATATAAAGTAAATAAAATGAGTAGCAAAAAAAAAACAAAAACAAAAGCAAATAAGAAAAAGGCGAAAAAAATCCTAAAGTCTCAAAAACGAGTATTTATCATGCTCAGAATGACAAAAGGTGAGTTGCTTCCTGCTGTTGCCAACACAGCTTGCTTGCGCTGACATTCGCAAAACACTTTTTTTTTGCTTGTCAAATAATTTAAATTTGCTTAATTTTTCGTCGCAAATAACTGTAATTTAAACAGTTTGAATTTTTGGTAAAATTTTTGAAGGCTATATTATTTGGCTTCGAGTTAAAAACAAGGCGTCGCAACTCGAGAACTTTGCTGAAAGCGATAAGTTGAAATATCTTCAGCAATACATGTATTTATATAGTATGTATGCACATTAGGCCGTACCAGCTTTTTTATACTTTTTTTTTTGTATTTTTTGCGATTTCGGAAAAAAGGTTTTTTCTATTGGTCGACAGATATGTATGTAAATATATTCGGCAATAAAAAACATTGGTGAGGTTTAATTAACTGACATTAGAGTGGTACGTTAGGATGATACAAACTGTGATCTGGTGGGTAAGTACGGCAACGGGGTACTTGATGTCAATGAACATTGGAACAAAAAAATGGTCTCCTTGAGACAAGAACAGCGATATATCACACTTCGAGCTCCGACTGTAAATACCGAAGATATGTTCGGCAAAAAAATATAGAAACACTCCTCTAGTAAAAGTTTAATGATTTTTAGCGAGCTTTTATTTACTGACATTAGGCTGGTACCTTAGATTAATAAGAACTGATATGCGTTGGCTAAATGAAAGAATGGGGTACTTTGGAAAAAAATTGTCTTCTCGAGAGCCGACTGTAAACGCCGAAGATATGACGGAAAATGTAAACAGGCGGCTATGCTCGGCAAAAAAAAAACTTTTTTTTTCCAAAAATATCACCAAAAACTCCCAAGTAAATTCCGAAAATTAAAAACACTATAAGTCCCGAAAAATCCCAAAAGTATCTTTGAATATGGGGCTCCAACAAAAAAAAAAAAAAGAAAAATCACACGAAATACACCCGAAACAAAAATTAGTGTAGGTTGTAGGTAGGGTCAAGTACAAAATGAAAATCGATTTCTTATAGTTCCTGAACCCTGTATTTTTATTTCAGTAAGAAAAACCTTGCCTATTTTTCATCTGATTTTAAAAATCAAACATGTTTTCAAAAGGGGATTCATAGACCTCTAAGCAGTGTGACTGAGGAATTCATCAATATTTAGTCAAAATTGATATACATATATACACAATGGCTCATTAGCAAAAAGTTGGTATATCATAAAATTTTTGGAAAATGGGCGTAGCACCGTCCACTTATAGCTTATATATGTGTATCTCAAAAACTACTACACTGATCTTGACTAAATTTGGTATACATATTGCCCTAGGCTCCTTAGGCATCTTCTTGAAGAGTTTTGAAATCGGACGAAAACCACTCCCCCTAAAATATAGCTAGCTTTGGGTTGTTCGGAATTACCGTGGCGTGGGTGGAGGGTGTGAATTTTGTCCTATTTGAAAACTTTGCAAGACGGCGCTTGAGGGGGCTAAGCGCAATTTGTATACCAAATTTGGTCGAGAACGGTAATACACATATATATATGATATAAGTTGGCGGTGCCACGCCCATTTTCCCAAAATTTTATGAAAAACCAATTCTTTGTTAATGAATAAATTTTGAGTAAATATTGATGAATTCCGTAGTCTGACTGAATAAGCATAGCAGGGCGTTGCAAACTGTGGTGTTTGCATAAAATACGTTTCGGTGGCAAAGTTGATAGTCAATAACCGAATTAGTTTGAATTATCATCAAACAAATTATTAAAAATATGTGTAAAATTTATAAAGATTTCAGAATTTGCTGCTTCCCAAAATCTTCCGCCCTGTGCCAGTGTTCCGAAGACACCTAGTGTAAATCCAGGGCTGCTTACAACAGCTAATATAACGTCCATCTCCATATGACCCAAACCCATCGGATCTGGCCTTTTCGGGAACCTGCCATTAGATGAGAATCGTATATAAAACCCGGTTTATTTGATTGAAAAAATCGGGTTTACTCGGCATTCCAAAACCAAGGTTTAAAAAAACAACACCTAAAATTATGCAAAAATCCGGTTGAAACTGGTTTGGAAAAAACCGAGTAAATCAACCTAATAATAAGGTAAGTTATGTAGTTTTTATTGAAAATTTGTGTTTTAATATACACACATCTCAAAATCTAGAAAGCTATACATCGAAAATACAATTATTTTTTTTTCAATTTATACAATCAGTATAATTTAAAAAATAATTACAGCTGCTTGGTACCAAAACCATTGTTGACCAGTGTTATCTATCTAATTTGGTTGTCGTTTTTCTGATAACGCTATGGATCTCAGTGGTCACTGCGAAGCCGAGCAGTGTCTAGCCAACCCAACCTAACGAAATCTTGATTTTTAATTTCCTAAATTAAAGCAGGATTTAATTTTTGAACTGCTTGCGTTTTTAATCCCTCAGTTGCGCCCACTTAATCACAGCACCTAAGAGAACTTAAAGTTACAACTTTACACTCTTAAATTACCACAAACTTCTGTATTGCATACTACTCAGCTCAGACGTTCACATTTTAAGAGTAAATAAGTATTGTCTAACAATAAGTTTTGCAGCAAAAGCTCGATCACGCAAGCGAGTTAATCCACTTCTTTTGTCTGCGTTTTATGCTTCGTAACATGCCATTCTTCTTTAACTTATTTTTCTTCTGCATCTCCTGCTTTGCAAACATTGCGATTAAAGCTTTGCACTGCACATAAAAAATCAAAGTAAATAAAACTAAAGCAGTCGCGAAACCAAAGCACCTGGCAAAGGAAAGGGTAAACTAAAATGAGAGTAAGCAATGATATCCAGTTACCAGCTCGGCAACAATCCACAAACGAAGCGAAGCGTAGCGCGGCTATTGCTTAGCACCAGCAGCGGCAGCAGTATATGTAATCAGCAGAGCTTAAAGCAGCGGGGCAAAGGCGTAAAAAGCAAGATGTATGTATGTACAAATGTATATGTATGTATATGTACAACAAAAAGACTTGCCAAGCTCACAAGCTGCACAGCTGTTTCGCTAGCTAAATAGCTGAAGAAGTTGAAAAATAAATGCTATGCGAAATGGCAACAACAACGCTAGCAATGCTAAAGCGTGGAATGAAGGCAAAGCAAGTAAGCGATGAGGGCATTGCAGCTGAAAAAGCCAAAAGCTCACAATGGCCGATAGCCAGAAAACGAATGACTTAAGCAACGAACGTGGCCTAGTATGCGAGCTAAAGAAACACACGCACGCATACTTAACTGGGTACATACTAGCAATTTGCCAACGGTAACAGTAATACAAGCTTTGTAGCAAAGTATGCGTTTGTGCTTTATAGCTGAATGCTGGTGTTGGTGGTGATGTTGTTGTTGTTGTTGTTTGTATTTTTGCCTACCATTGCTGCTCATTAGCTGTGTTCGGTTGTTGTTGTTATTTGTTGTTGCTTGTTGACGGTTTTTTCGGCTATGCTTGGCGGCTGGTTTGACTTGCTGGTAGCAGCGGCTAAGGCGAAGGCGACGGCAACGGCTGGCTGGTGACTGGTGGTGACGGTGAGCGGCCACTTGCTGCAGCGCCTGGCCAACAGTTGAGTCGCGAAAGTCGTCGAGTGCGTTTGCTGAGTGTGGTTTTCGGCTGCCGTTACCGTTACCGTTCGAGTTTCTAACTTATTATTAGTCGCTTGCTTGCTTAGTTAGTGAGTTAGTTAGTTGCTTCTTCAACACAATTCGGCATCGCTTCAGTGGACGTAGTGGAGCGGTTTTGGGTGTGCGTGTACAATATGCAATCATTGCATTAGCAACAACAACAACATACGCCATATATATTACATATTTACATTGTACGTATGCTTTCAACGTATTTACGTGCAACAAGTGTAGTTCGAAAACATTTTGCTTGCCTTTTTCTTCTTGTGTTTTTTTTTTTGGTTGAATCTATTGGAAATATTTCATTCACGACACTTGTGTGTTGAATATGAAATACGGAAAATTTTCGAAATTCGCTGGCATTTGAAGCAAAGAAAATTTTTGATGACAGTGCTGCGTGCTGCTATTGAGCGTTGACAATGGGCGATGAAGAAAAGTGTATATTTAGTCGTACATATTTGTGATGTGAAATTGCTCCGCTGCTGCTGCTGCTGCTGCTAAAGTGACAACAGGTGTTTGAATGTTTGAGTGGCAGGAAAATTATTTCCCAAGCCCCAAATTTTGGCAAATTTTCGAAACTCCAAATAGATTGTGAAACAACTTCATTAATAAATAACGGGAAAATAAAAGTCTTCCGAAAAAAAAACGAAACATCAAATTCGACAAAAAGTAGGCATATAAAAATTATAACAAAAAGCTTTGCACTTTCTTGCAAAAATTTGAGTTTTATTCGCAGTTTTCCAATTTTTTTTTCTTTTTCGTTGCTGCTCTAAGCAATTCGGTAACTTCCAATTCATTTTAGAGTGACCATTCCGGTTGAGTTTGTGTGTTGCTGCTGCTGCTGCTGTGAAAGTTGCATGTGTTTAGTGTCATTGATGCCAAAAACAAAAGCAACAACAATAATCAAAAAAAAAAAAAGACGACAACAACAAAGTGTATAGTGCAACAACAACTAAAGCGTAAGAAAAGTGAAATGATTTCTAAATGAATAGCGTGCAAGATTGCCGTGCAACTTATAAGAGAGAAAAGTTTAATTGAAGTGGTAAATGTAAAAAAAAAAGACTCATTAACTGCATAAAAGTAGCGATCAAATCATAAAATATATAATGAGTTTCAAAAAAAAATCTAAAATTTAGGCAAAAAATTAATAAAAAACCTAACGGGCGCACGGTGTGGCGTGTGGTACAAGTAAGGTGGTCAAAATTAATTGCCGCATTTATAACAAAGAAGAACTTATCCATATAAGGGATAAATATTACCAAATCGCCGACTAAAAAAATTGCGTTCGTCCTACCTTAATCTAAAATGAATTTTATTTTTCGAGTTTAATCGAAAAATAAAACTAAGTTAAAAGTTAAAAATTTTAATTTCTATTGCAGTTTTAGTTTTTCGGTAAAAAAATAATGATTATTTTATGATTCATTACTTCTGATTTATCTTTTTCAGGGGTAGCGACACCCTAATAAAAGGGATACGTCTCAAATTTTTCAAATAAATTTCAGTTGATTTCTTATATATGGCCTTTTAAATTTTATAAAAAATAAAACTCAAATAATTATTATTATCTTTGAGCGGAAAAATATAAATCATAATCATTATTTCGAAAACTGAGCGGAGGACCGACCTATCTCGGTAAATGGCTCAAGGACACACTACATCAGAATTTGATTGAAGATCGAACTTTTTTATATATATTTTCAGTTGAGGTAGGGACATTTTTGAAATAAATTCTGAGATAGGGCGTTTTCCAACCAGCTGCCAAGAAATTTAGATCGATCTTTCACTGAGCCGACGATTTGTGATCGAAAAAATAAAATTCAAATAGTAATTATTTCTGTTATGCAGATTTAATTTATTTCACTTGTAATGAATTGCGGCCTTCTTCTGAGCATTTTCATATTTGCAGAGCGAAAACGTTCCCCAGACTTTTGTTTTTATTTGTTCATCCTTGAAAACATTATTCCGAAGGTTTCGTTCTTATTCTATTGTTCTTGATAGTTCTATTTCCATTTATTTTTTTTCCGTTTGATGACATTTCCGACAGTTTTGTTCTCATTACCTTGTTCTTGCGAACGTTCTTCAGGTTTTTTTTTTAACTTTTTTTTTTTTGTTTTTTGAGAGCGTTCCGAGAGTTTTGTTCTTATTTTGTACTTTACGGAAACGTTCCTAAACGTTTTGTTGCCATTTTTTTCACTTTCAAAATCTTCTCAATACTTTTGTTAATGTTCGGACCGTGTTCAGGAACGTCCTTGACATTACATTTTGTTCTAGCGCAGCACTAAGCCGAAACTGGTACGCATTCTCACCCCCGTCTGCTAGTTGGGGTAATAAATTGTTAACTCTAGGCTAGAGGAAAGCTGGGTCATTTCAACTACTCGCTTTTTTCAATAGAACTACTATAAAAGAAATTGGTTGTTTATAGAACTTTTTTCGAGTATGCCGTTCATTGGCTGTGTTCCAATATTGGTAAATTCATTCTGCTTAGTTATTTTCAAAATAAGAAAGTATGTTGACCAAATACTTAGTTGATAATAATTTCGCAATTCTCGTTGTTTAATCTATCAAGAAGCATAACTTTTTTTGAAATATTTCCTTCGAAACATTTCTACTTATTCGAATTTTTCCAAGATTATTAAAACAGTGGCGCTTAGGGGTCTCTTTAAATGTTCAGAAACTTCAAACTCATGCCGAGCTATGAGAGAAATGTTGTTCTCGCTTCCGCTCTTCCCGAATAGTTCGGAGAAGATTTGTTTCCGTTTGGTTCTTTATCCAAACGTTGCTAAAACTTTTCTCCCGTTTTTTTTGCTAGAATATTCCAGACACTTTTGTTACAATTTTGTTCTCTTAAAAATTATCCCGAAAGTATTGTTCGCTTTGGGAACGTTCTCCAGGGTTTTCTTCGTATATAATTCTCATTGAGGTGATTATCGTCAGTTTTGTTCTCACTTTCGTTCTTGTAAAAACACTTCCGAAAGTTTCGTGTTCCTATTTCGGTTTAGGTTTTTAAGCGCACTTGGGAACAAAGCAACGGGATCGACATTTAGTTTTGATCATACCTGTTGTTCTTCGTCTCTGCTACAAAGTTACCGAAAAACCATCCAGCTTCAGTCTTCTCTCCACTTAAGTGAACTTCTGCATTTGGAGCCAGATAAAAACATCGAAGAGTTGTAATAGATTTTAGTTTTATGATATTTATAGTCGTCCTTTTGTAGACTCTCCAGCAGTCGTACTTTGCTACTTTCTAAACCGAAACATCTTTTGAGAATATGCAGAAAAACCTCCAAAGAATTGATTATAATACCGTGCGACAAAAACAAAAAAAAAAAATTTGAAACATACGAAGCAATCAATATACTCATTATGCGCAAAATAGAGTAAAACTGTGTTTTTAGTTTTTCTCTCTGACGTCACGACTTTTTTAAGGCACTTCAAAGTATGGGTATCAAACGAAAAGAAAATTCTGTAGAATTAAAAAAAAAATTTTTTTGTTCACAAGGACGAAAGGATATTGAAATTGCCATTTTAAATAAAAGTGCCAAACACCGTCAACAAAAAAAAGTATTAAAAATCAAAAAGATTTTTTAGCCGCTTCACTAAAATATTATAAGCCTGTTAACTGTTAATTCTGCTTAAAAAGCTCGAAATATATATAAAAATTTTTAAAATTCTTCTAAGTTCTGTTTCAGTTTGAAAGTGTGATTTATATGGATTTTGTTAAGGCATAAACCATATTTTTATAAAAAGATATCGAAAAAAAAATTTAGCTTCAAAAGCATTGTAAATATTAAAAACGAAACACCATTCAACCACTTTTGACCGCCACGGTATGTTAACAAAATAATACGCAAAATAAACGAAAATGATATACGAAATTTTAAGTCAAGAAACTAGCTGGTGGTAAAAACTACAACAAACAAGTTTTCAATAACCGCAAGAAACAAACGAGTTAACCAACGCAGCTAGTGAAAAAAAAAATTATAAAACCAGCACATAATTACAACAATGCAAGCAAATGCGAGCAAGTTACGAAGAACAACAATAAAGACAACAACAACAACAAATACAAACACAAATAAACAAAAATAATTATAAACTTAAACACCAAAGTGGGTAACAGCAAAAATAGAAAAACGGCAAACAGCTACACCAACAAATTACAACAATAAAGAGCACGCGCAAATTGTTGTTTTGCTTTCAAGGAAAAAAAAAGTGAAATTAATTGTGGCTGCATGCTGCAGCAGCAGCAGCAGCAGCAATCGCACAGCGACATTATAAAATCAAAATAATAATAAAAAAAAAACTTGCAACACACATACAAAGAAATGTGAGTAACTAACTACCCTGCAGTGAAAAATTATCAATTGATAAAAATAACCAATTTGTAGTTAGTTTTTTTGCGGGATTTCGATAAATGCAGAACTCACTTCTAATAAGCTATGACAAATCTATGTAAATCTCGTAAACTTAGTTAACATTATAGGCAAAAGCGGTTAGTTACGAGGTTACAAGGCATTTACGTGTTTTGATAAATACCCTGATTAAGTTTTTCCTACTGATATTTTAGGTCCAAAAGTAGTTAGTTACAAGTTAGTTGGCACCTAATGCAGGGGTATCCAGCTCTGACTTTTCTCGACCATCGCCCCACAACAAAAAAATTTCCAGTTAATAGTCAGCACTAGTGTTCGCGTAAACAGATTAAAGTTAGATTTAAGCTAACATCACTTCCTGCAGGGTAGCACGCGCGCGCAACGGGTAGCACTAAGCCACAAAACATAAACAAACACACGCCCATACATACATATACATTCGCATGCATTTGCGAAAGAAAACTTGTCAGTGGATTCCAGTAAAACAGCTGTGTGCTTGAGTGGTTTCAAGAAAATATAGATACATAGATACATATATACATATATACCTACATGCACACTATGTATGAACAATAATTGTTAAAACTTCGGTAAAATATAACTGTTACACGTATACAAACAACTTACGCACGCACAATGAAAGAATTGGCCGAAAGCATGATTGTGAATGATGCAAGAATTATTGTGGTTTCGAATAGATTTTTTCTTTGCTAAGAAAATATTTGATAAAAATTCAATGGTACTTAATGGGAAAACTCAAAATAAGGGAAACAAAAATAAAATATTTGTGACTATTAATATTTTTTTTAATGCAGGAGTTTCAAGATAAATGTTAGCATGAAAATCAAAAATGCTTGCCTTAAAATAGTCAAATTCTCAACCACTAAATGTATACATGTACTTTCTCTCTTACGCAGCTAAGTAACACATAATAATGTTTTAGAACTCGTCCACCCCGGCGTATGAGTAACAGCCTGAAAAAATCGTAGTGGTGTATTTTCACAAGTGCCAAGAACAGTATTTGCAGCAGCCCTTTAAAGTATTTGCGCTAAAAATAAAAAATAAAAATAAATAAATAAAAAGTAAAAAACCAAGAACAACAAAAACACAACTCAAAACTAAAGAGCAATAAGTTCAAAGCAACAACAAAAATAAATAACAAATCAGCGAATCAACACAACTAATTTACACCTTGAGGAAATACATACAGAAAAGGTAAGCTTCACACGCTAAGAGTTATTGCAAATAAACCAGTGGTATATTATTTACTTTCAATTTCAATTTTGTTTGCAATGTTAAATTTCGTTTTCATTATAGAGGAAATTAGACAAGCAGCATGAATTTAAAACATATACAATTGTATGTATGATATGCTAGTACTATTATATATAACTTAGGCGATATAAATGAGGAGCGAAAAAGGTTAACAATAACACATAACCACACAGAAGAATTTTCATATACTTATTTACATACATACTCCTCCCAATTAATATAGCACATTTGGTTTGGGCTAGTAGTTCCACTTAAAAAGCAATTGCTCCAAAATTTTCTCTCATATGTTGTCTACGCGTATAGTAAATACCAAAAAATTTGTTTAACTATCTTTCGAGCACCGTTGTAAAAACAATGAAAGAGGTAAGAGAGTAAAACAATGGAAGAGGGTTTTGTTTGATGAACACCTTTGATGTTTTTATATAAAAAATATTGTTATTGTTTTTGTTTTGTAAAGTTCCATTTGTTCCCACCCTTCTATTCAAATGACCTCGATACTGACCTCGTGGGACCAAACTGACCTCGGATTCGGGTTTAGCGACCTCAAAAATATATATAGTGACCTTTTGGTACGATTTTTGTCGCTTATCTGAATTTTCATAAACAATTCATAGGAACATTTTCGGGAGACTGATCGGAAAGTGGTGACTTAGTACCGAGTTGTTGTTTTTTTGTTTTTTTTTTTAAGCGCCACATAATCTTCGATTCTACATAAAAATACATAACTTTTCACATCTTAAAAATAATGATAGCTTTCCACCATTTTTGGGCAGAGCCGCATGTGTTTTGACGTGGAACGACCCATATGCGATCCATTACGAACATTTATTTCTTGAAAACTGCAAACTAATTTAAGAAATTTTGGTCGAAGAAAATTTATTTCTCATTTCTTCAGAGTTTTTCGTTTTTCTAGAGATAAACAGCCGCCAAGAAAAACAAAAAAAAAATCATATAAGAAACGCTGAAGTAATCAATAAGAAATTTTCTTCTACCAAAATTTCTTAAATTAGTTTGCAGTTTTCAAGAAATAAATGTTCCTAATAGTAACGTCGAAACGCATGCGGCTCTGCCCGCTCTCTGAAGTAGAAGTCCATTAAAAATCTTCACGGACAAAGTGAATCTGGACGGGAGAGTTTGAAGAGGTGTCATAGGAACTTTTAATAGATCTTATATTCAGACTGTCCGATCAATGCAGCGTCTTTCAGGAACAGGTGACCGCACAAATGTTTTACCGATTTTGAGGGTAAATATCTTCTCTGTTATCCAAGCGGCAATGAGGGCGCTGGGATCGCTGGTGGTACGATCGCTCTACCGCCTCAAAATACTTAAAAATGAAGCTGATTTGGGTTCCAGGAAACACTGGCATCACTGGTAATTGCAGGGCTGATTAATTGGCTAGGCAGGCCTCGCTCGAGTACATCAAATCGGACAGGAAGGACATAGGAGTTACGTAGGCAAACTGGGCGGTTGTTGATCATAGGCGGTCCTTATCAGCTCTCCGGAAATCGCATGAGAAAGGTTTAAGCGCCTCGGTACGCATTTCATAAACACTGCCGAAAAGCTCGCCGGCACAAATTCGCCTTAAAATCGGCAGCTCTGGTGGCATCACTTTATATGAATACGCCTTGGAAGAAACTTTATAAACTTTTTGAAATTTTTATTTGCTCATTAAAACATCTGGAAGTGTAAATAAATAAACAATCTTAAGTTCAAGCATTTTTCGAGAGTCTTTGTACTTAAGTAGCTACGGTCTCGGTAGTTTTACATATGTATTGCATACTTGCATATGTACATAAGCATTGTATACAAATATATACCGACTTATTTATGTAAGTGGCTATTCATATACATATATACAGTGGTGGAAGAAATAATGATAACTTTTTAGTTTGACCCGTTTTGGCTATATTGCACTTGTTTCTTCGATGTTAAATATTTTTTAAAAAGGTCTAGTGCATATAGATATTTTCTTGCATCAAAAAAGAAATTTGCAATTTACATAAAATTTTTCTAAAAATTCTGAATAAAAAGTTTGAAATTTTTGGGATATTTTGGTAAAATTTGCTGAATATAATATTGGTACAAAGTTTGAAATGTGGATTTATATAATGCATGTTATATAATGCGCTAGACTTTTATAAAAAATATTAAACATCGAATAAACAGAAGAAATATGTTTAGCCAAAACTGGTCAAAATAAAAAATTTCTAAAATTTCTTCCACCACTGCAGTTGCACACCTTTCTAAGTAGGTAAACATATAGTAAACGCCTTTCAAAAGCGAAATAACTTGATATTTCGCCCTGGTCAAATAAAGACAAAAATATACTTATTTTCAAGCTTTTGAAAGTCACATGAGGAAGTGTATATTTTTGAAACAAAGCTTTTAGAAAATGTAAACATTTTGAGTGCATTATATAAAAAAATAACAAATTTTAAACCCTGAAGTTTGTATGTATTTATTAGACGCATTGCCTTTTCCGTACTCTTTGGCATGGCGTTTGGCCAACAACGCGTATGAGCAATTGTTTCTGTGTGTTCTTTTATCTGCCTAAAATGCTTCGTACTCTTGTAGCTAAATATTTTCCGCCTTTTCTGTAACACATGTACATACATATGTATGTACTTGAGATCGTTGTGAGATAATTTTGATACATTTTCATTAAACGAATTTTTAAGAATTAGTAAAAGCATGTATACAATTTGTGAACAATGTACTTGAGATTGAAAACAAAAAAAAAAAAAAATCAAAATTTTGAATTGGTAAAAAATACACATACGAATATGGCTTTATTGTACTTCCGGCTTGTTTATGACGCTGTACTGTTTTAATTGTTTGTCGTTCGTGGTCGGTTTTTGTTTTCTTAAGTTAACATGTTCAGCGTATTTTGAGAGAAATCTAAAAGCTAAAATTATAATCACGCATACATTGCTACATATACAATAATAGCACCAATTTATACAAGCAATAGTGCTGCTACATATGCATATATGTATATAAGGCCGCTGAGTGGCTGCAAAGCTAGCAGCCAAGTAGTTAGTTGAGGCTGCGGCTCAAGGTCGTTGTCACCAGTTAAGTGCTTATATATGAAGTTGTGGTTGGGCTGCAGGTGAACAATACAAATTGGTGTACATTGTATGTTTATCTGTGTGTATGCTGGGCGAGACGTACCATCTTTATTTTGACTAGCAATAATGTTCAGTTTCAAGTTGTTGTAGGCCTTAAAGCGCGCTGCATGCAACTACCGGCATACATATGTAGCTGAATAAAAATCTCATATGCATATATGTATATGTATCTCATTATAGTATTTTAAACCGCCGTCTGTAAACTTTTGCGTTTGTCTGCCTGCCATGCAATGTACAGTGAAATATTCAATTGTAACTCCACCCTTCATTTTTCAGTTGGCTTTTTGCAGCTATGTGGCTGTCTAAGCTTTTCAGCATTTATTTCCTCTACAGTCTCAATTGCGCTTGATTTTTAACTCTTTGGTGCTATCTACATACATACTAATAGTACTCGTACCCACATTACCATACAGTGAGGCTGTGATTTTACTCGTACGCCGTTTGCATATGCATGCAGTTTGCCGCTTAAGTTTTTCGTTTCGTTTTTTTTTTTTGGTTTTTGTCTTCATACTACTCTTGTCATGTCATTGGCCTGCTGCTGTGGCATTCGGTGTTGTTGCCACTTTTGCTGCTCCTGCTGCTGCTATTGTTGTAGCTTGTTTTTTTTTTTGTTTTTTTGGTTGCTGGTATATTTCACTTGGAATTAAATAATAACTGCCGCATTTGAATCCGATTCTCACAAAATCTTACAACATCACTGTGATACACTAAACAATGCAAAATTTCTATTGTTAATGCGGGGCTTTTTTGTTGTTGTTGTTGTTGTAGGAAATAATTTCATATTCAATATAATTCATTTGAACTTTATTGCTTATGCAAGTGCAATAATTCACTTCACAGTTAAAGAGGGAGGATTTACAAATGCAATCGTGCAGCAAGTGAAGCGTGTCTGGTGTGGCGGAAATTCATTTTTAGGAAGAAATACTGCTAGAAATTTAAATTTTTACTTAAGAAAACGAGAGCAGGTTTTGGGAAACAGCAATTTTTGTTGTAAGGAAATAAAAGTCCTTACCGCGTTAATGACGTTATCGAAACTTTAATTTTTAACTGAGTTTGTCATTCACATTTGTCGGGAAAAATTCGAGCATGTAGAGCCCGTTTTCTCGAGAGTGGGTATAAAACATATGCTGAACCTGACCGACTATACTAATATAGTCTGCCACAGATAGACCATTCATCGAAAATCAATAAAAATCACAAAATTTAGTAAGCTACTGCAACAAAACAACAGCGTTAGAGTTTTCTTCGATTTTATTTTTGAAGTAATTTTCTGCAGCGGAAAATTTACCAGACTTCAGATATAAAATTTATAAAAATTTTCTACTTAATTTTTCAATAAAACAAATGTTACGAATTTTTATATACTGGCAGTTATGGTGACCAGATTACTGTAGCCAAAAATCGGGACATACAATTTTGTTGTAAAACATTTATAAAAAAAAAAAATGTTCATCACAATTTGAAACATTTTAATCAGATTTTCTAGAGTTAATTTGCGTACTAAATACTTTCGTAGCTCATGAAATATTGATATAATAAAGAGCAAGTTGGAAGAAGCTTAAACTTGCCGTTGATTTTTGGTAATTTTTTTGTTCGAGCATTTTCTTACATACACATTATATTCAACAACTTTTTGTATTGAGAAAATAAGCAATATCTTCCAAAAATTTACCAAATATCAACGCTAAGTCCTAGCTACATAAAATTTGCACTTTAAATGGAATAGGTTACAAAACTGCATATTCAGAATGTTTCTAAGAAATCTAATTAAAAAGCTCAAAATTTTGATCAAAATTTTTGGAAAGTTGCTAATTTCTGATCAATATTAAATTTTGACTTACTTTCATGGTTTCTGTTAGATAACGAGTTGAGATGAGGTGCGTTGAGGTATGTAAGTTGTGGTGATTTGGGGTGAGCTGAGATTAGAAGTTGGAATGAGATGTGTTTCTTACTTTTACTTTTACTCTTATCTCTACCTTTATACTTTTCTTCATCTATAAAATCATCTTCAAATTTGTCCTTATATGAAGTATATGTATTTACCTTCATCTTTCGTCTTTATCTGTACGTATCTTTATTTTAATTTTTATCTCTGACTTTAACTTTATCTTTATATTCATTTACGTAATTAATTTTTGCTTCATCCTCACATTAATCTTAATCTAAGTGTTATTCTTAAACCTCTCTTTACCAGTTATCTTTGATTCAGTTTCAAAATTAAAGGATATTTTTAGGAAGCATTTCCGCCTCTAACCGTGCACAAGAATCATCGAATTAGTCAAGCCACTCTAAAAGTATCGCCAAAAATAACATTTCACGCAAAATCTAAGAGAAAATTATTATTTCACATAACTACTATTGTGTGAATTTTTCCGTGGTTTTAATAGTGCTATTCGGAGCCAAGACAAATTCAAAAAATCACAGATCATGAAAATCGGTGCAGCTGTTCTTGAGTTGTATATCGATGGCTGAGTGAAAGATCGACCTATCTCGGCAGCCAGTTCGAAAACGCCCTATCTCAGAAAATTTTTCTACAACGCCCTATTTCAGAATTTTAATGAAAAATACTTCATCTCAGAATTTGGTTGGTCTCAGCACATTTTCAATGTTTTTTCGTTTGAGACTAAATTCTGAAGTAGGGCGTTCTTGAAAAGTTTTCTGAGATGGAGCGTTTTCGAACTGGCTGTCGAGATAGGTCGATCTTCCACTCAGCCATCGATATAAAGATGAATATTTTTATAATTGAATTCTATTTTTCAAACGTACTATTAAACTAATTTTTAAAAGTTAAGCCAGCAAGGAAATTATAAAACAAGTAATTAAAAAAAACAAACCACTTCAATTCTCAAAACAACATACATAAAAAATAAAAAATAAAATAATCCGACGAACTGATAACCTCCTCCTTTTTTGGAAGTCGGTTAAAAATGCTATAATTTTGCTAAGTTCATATTCATTTCTTTGGATGTAAACATACTTACATATGTTTGTTTTTATTTGTCTACAGTAATTTACAACATTCACATGTGTATTTTTATTTTGACATCTTAAACGTTCAAAGCATGCAACAGTCGCATCACCTAGAGAGACAAGACTACAAAAAAGAAAAAAAATAACAGCTATGCTCTCCCAGCTGCTTCTCTGGTTTAGTTCCAGTTTCCGTCAACGGCACTCACAGGCAACGCCTTACGGTATATGCATATGCAGCAATGAAACAGTAACAAAAATGATATCCGCTAATAACATATGTATGTATGCACGTAAGTAAGTTAATGCGGCACTCAGCGATGCTGCAGCCACTCATTGAAGAAGCAGAAGCGTCGAATGTTGGCTGCCACCGCTCCCATCGCTACTCATAGCACTTTGCTGTTTTTTTCACTGGTGCACTCGCAAGCGAAGATTGCAGTTTAGCTACTATGATGGGATTTTTGTGGCACGATTGGTTGCATGGCTGGTTATTTAATTTTTTATTTTTTTGTAGTCAATTAATTTTTATTGCCTCATTTGCTGCTGTAGGCGCTCGTTGTCTTCGTCTGCTTTCCGTTGTGCGTGGGCGGCAATTAACTTGCAAATTTAAACATAAATGCAGGGTGTTAAGCGTGAAAAATAAATGAAGATTCAAAAATTGGAAATTAATCAAGTGCATGCAATACGGTCTTTGCCGGTTGGCATGAATGTAATTGGTTTGAAATTGTCACGAACCGAATGTTAAGATTAGGATGTACCATTTTACCTAAACATTCCCGAAAAATGTCAAAAAGCTCCGTACAAAAGCAAAAAAAGCCTATCAAAAACAGCTTAAACATTTGCCGTTTTTTTCTATTTTTGTTGGCCTGTGTAATCTGTCATTTGCATCTTCACGATCAGCCTCATGTGGGCGCCGGGACATGGAGAGATATTAAGAAAATTGCAGGGCCGATGAGCTAGCCAGGAATTAAATTTTTAGATTGTAATATATAAAAAGAAAAATAAATATTTATTTTTATTGGAGTGAATTTTTAATAACTTATATATCAATTACTTTTTCTTTTTAATACATTTTTTTCTTTTTAAATTTTTTTAAATTTGGAATTTAATTTAAATTTTTGAATTTTAGCGTTTTGAAATGAGAAGTAATTTTTTAATTTAATTTGATTTTTTGAAATTTATTAAGTTTTTCTTGATTTTTTTTTCTTTTAAATTCTATTTTATTTGAATTTTATTTTTTAAATTTTATTTAATTTTTAGGAACTTAATTAATTGTTTTTTTAGTTAAATTTGTGTGTTATTTTTTATTTAAGTTTTAAATTTTATTGTTTGAAAAAAATATTTCTTTTTAATTTCCTTTAATTTTTAGAAACTTAATATATTTATTTTGTCTTATTTTATTAAATTTTTCCCTCATTTAATTTGCTTTTAAATTTTTGATTTAATTTTTTTTAATTAGAAAAATATACATGTATGTATTTTTTATTTAAATGCATTTTTAAATAACTTTTTGCTAAAATACAAACAGAATAAAGATTAGACCTCCTCGTTAGCAGATATTTTAATTAGTCTTTTAATTA
>NW_023462073.1:15429-21256 GCF_013731165.1 Rhagoletis pomonella | reverse complement strand
TCATTTATGTATACATTTGTCTATATCTATCTCGATTCGTTTTGGCTATTACAAACAACCGTTATGTGAACAAAATTAATATACCCTTGTGCACAAGTGCGCTCGGGTATAAAAAATGGAATCATCTCATGGCAATGGAGTAAGTTATCTTTAATTTATAACATATTTAACTTATTAAAATCTTTTTTAATTCAGTGCAAAACTAAGCGTGTCCGGGGAACACCAAACCATGTGTGGACAGTGTCGGAAGAGAAGTCCCTAATTGATTTTCTTTTAGAAAACCGCCTATTTGAGGTTGTAACACATTCAGATCCCAATTGTTTGATTTCGGAACTCCTAGATGGACACTTCGGCGATTTGCCAACAACACAAGCATACTCAACCTAAAAGTTTCATCGATCTCTTCCTCCTCATCTTCATCGCCTAACAAAAATGCACCAAATAAATTTAAAAAACTCATAAATGACTTATTTGACGACTCACTTCCTTCCATCGTTGCGTCCTGCGCGTACTTCTCGCAAATCGCAGCCATTAATTTGCTTTTCTCGCTTCTTCTGGGCATTAGAAACTTTCTAAAGCTGTTTTAATAATTTTGATTTTGTCAAATATAATTGTTAAAATATTGTACAATAGCACACGAAAAAGTATGGGATGCTCACAAGTTTCATTTTACAACTGTTCTAAAAAAATAGTACAAATTAGCAAATATGACAAATAGCACGACTTGTGAACTCCCTGAGTATGTTCAGTTATACTTGATAGGATAAAGTTATACAGCTATAAGTGGGCGCTACCACGCGAATTTTCTAAAATTCCATAATAATCTTATTTTAAGAGATTATTGTGAGTATTATTTGAGGGCGATTAATTGAGTAAATTAGCGCCCTTAAATTTTGAGTTATCGAAATTTCAAGCATTTCTGTAATTTACCGTTATATGAAAAGTAGGCGTAATTTTAGTCCGATTTCAATAATTTTCAATGTTTTGTGGCAAGCACAATAACCGTACCGAGTTACAAATTGGTAGAACGGTTACCGAGATAAATATATGTGATTATAAGTAGGCGGTGCCACGCCCATTTTCCAAAATTTTATCATAAACGTATTTCTTGGTAAAGAATTGCTGCAAGCATCGATTTTGAATAAATTAGCTTTAATATTTACTGATTTATCGAGGATTTCGTATTTCTCGAAACTACCGTTATATGGGATGTGGGCGTGGTTATCGTTTGGTATGCTGTACCAGGGCCAACAACTGTGCCAAGTTTGGAAGAAATTGGTGCAGCGGTTACCAAGATATACACATGTAACCATAAGTAGGCGTGGCTACCCCCATTTGCCAAAATTTTTTAATATTCTTATTTTTCGTCTAAAACTCATTGTAAATATAAATTTTGAGTGAATTATCTTCAGTAGTTACTAAAATATCGCAGTTTTCGTATTTCTGTAAATTACCGTTATATGGGAGGTAGGCGTGGTTATTGTCCTATTTTGCCCATTTTCAATACTATCCGTCCTACGACCGAAAGAAGTGCACGTACCAAGTTTCGTTAAGATATCTCAATTTTTACTCGAGTTATCGTGTGCACAGACGGACAGACGGACGGACGGACGGACGGACAGACAGTCACCGCTTAATCGATTTCTTTTTTCATGCTGATCATTTATGTATACATTTGTCTATATCTATCTCGATTCGTTTTGCCTGTTACAAACAACCGTTATGTGAACAAAGTTATAATACCCTTGTGCACAAGTGCGCTCGGGTATAAAAATTGTTCGAAAATACTTTATATGGAAAAAATGTAAAACATCTTCAACAAAAAAATTCTCAAAAATCAATGCGATTTTTGCCTAACTTCGAACTTGCCTTTGATATACTAGAATTTAATGGGCTACAAATCTGCATACTCAATTTCTATAAAATCTGATTAAAAAGTTGGCTCAATTTTCGCGAGTTTTGCACAAAGTTTCAAAATTGTATTTTTATGTTTTTTGTTGTGGAATGAACCATATTTTTATCAAAAATTGTCGAAAAAATATTACAATAAGAATTATTGCATATATTGTAAAAAAGCAGCTGCGCCAATACTTTTTGTCGGCACTGTACAAGTTTGTATGCAGCTATAAAAGAAAAGCTGTACGCATAACTCACTAAAAACAAATTAACCCACAGCCAACAAATCATATGCAGTACAAAACTGAAAATATACTCACATAACTACCTACAATGCAATGTACTTTCATAGACTTCCATTCTATAAAACTCTATATGGTAGTTCTGTTGACAGCTACAAGTAGCTCATAAACTTCCTTTTTCGACATACTACTCCATATGGTCACAAACGCGTACGGCCGTCTCCACCACCGCAACGCAACAACCACTAATCGCTCCACTAAACCCTACGAGCTGTGTTGCATCAGCAATTAAAAAATTTCCAAAAAATTCTGGGTGAATTCAATGCCAAGGTTGGATTAACGCCACAAACAAGAGTGATCGAACGTCCATACATACACACACACACTGGCGTTGTGTATCCGCCAGCGCTTCCTACTTTTAACGCTGCCCCAACGCCACCGCAACCACAGCCACAGCCGCCACCATCAATGCCACCACAGTAATGAAGCGAGTAACAGCTCGTAAATTGTATTTTAAAGACTCGCTAAGTGGTTCACTGAATTTTGTGTACATTTGGTCAATTCGGGAACACTGTATTTAACTGACTGCCTGCTTGGCGTGGCTGACTGTATTGGCTGGCACAAATCGTTGATATATTCTTTCATGATTTTTAATGAGCCCTCCGACACTCCGACACATTTCCTTGGCATTAATAACTAACTTGCTTCTGCGACGCGAGCTTGCTCTCCCCCTCAAGCCCTTCCCTCTTATATTCTTATTTAGAGGTGGTATTAGTGCCATTTGCGCTGCGGCGGTAGAGTCATTCAAACAATTCGATAATGTTTAATAAACAATTATTATGGCTTCATAAAACTTAAAAATAGCTGTCAGAGGGAATCCGTAGTAATTCAAGTGGCCAAAGGGATTAGAAGCATACCATTGAAGAAGAAGAAGTGTGGCTTGTATTTTATATGAATAATTCTGGCGTTTATAAGCGCATTCATACATATGTTCCCATTATGCATTTAAATATGAGTATGTAGATGCCTTAGGGTGGTCCAAAAATTTATGTGAAAAACTAAAGACGAAAATCCAATGCTCTCATCACCTAGGATTGTTCTATACCGAAAAATATACCCCTTTTTTATTTTGAAATCAAAAAATATTTAGAAGTCGCTCAAAGCGCTCAAAATTTCCATGTATATGGAAAAAAATACATTTTCATAGAAATTTTTCGATCGGACAAGTTTGTTTCTCTTCAGTTTATTGTTTGTTTATTTTACGATTTTTATGGGGCCCCGCATTGCATTTTGTGAGGTTCTTAGGGGTCCTATAAAAATAGTTAGTAATAGAAAATGGTTAAATAAACAATTGGGTGTTATTATTGGCAGTCTCTTGATGAGAAGTAAAGTTTTCCAATCGAAAAATATTGATTTTCAAGAATTCTATACCATTTCTACGAAAACTTGTTTGCTTCCCATGTAAAATACAGGGAAAATTTAGAGCGCTTTGAGGGACCTCTAAATATTTTTTGATTGCAAATTAAAAAAATAGAACAATTTTAGGAGTGAAAGCATTAGAATTCCGACTTCATAATTTCTTTTTTTTACCACCCTAATATACATACATACATAAGTAGACATACAAACTAAAATATTAGCAAGGAAAATACATCCAAAACAACTTGGTGGTGAAGGCCTAGCATTAAAACTTAGACATAATGCGTTTTTTAACGAATATCAGAACTCGGAAAATGCTACACATTTCCGGGAGCTTAAATGGGTGCTCAATCCCAAACTGACTATCCTTCACTTATTTCAGATCCGTCCCTAAAGAAATCACATTTATTAGGGTGTTCGATTATTCTCGTTTTTTTCCAAAACCGGGTTTCGAATTGCAATTTGAAAAAAAAACCGGTTCCTGATTTTGAGTGTCATAAAAAAGCTTTCTTTGAGGTGGAGTAAAAGTGAAGATCCCCCCATTTGTGTCACAACATCAAGAAGCAAAGCACGAATTGAAGGAGAAGCTCGGCCAAACACGTATTATATATTAAAACTATTTAGGTGTTAGCCTTAAACTGAAAAAAGCCTTGAACCGGTTTTGATCTATTCCACTGTGAGACCATTTTATGGTAATTCAAACCCGCCCGGATTTGGATAATAATTTCTGAAAGTAATAAAAAACTGGATGGATTTACAAAAGTTAGCTCGTATTTTTATTTTACGGCCTACTAAAGTTTTCATACCCGGCCTAAGTACTTTAAAAAAAAAATCTAAAAAAAAAAAATTGGCAAAATAAATGTTTTATCGAAAGTAAAGGTAAAGATATATATAGTAATATGTCATGGGAAGTATTTTCGTAGATCATTTTAACCCGTTAGCTCTCGCCTGAAAGCGTCGTTGTGACCCATACTTCAAGAACCGTCTCAAAAAAAAACAAAATTTGGAAGTTCGTTAGAGCATTGATGTGTTTTAGAAAATTATTCTTCGGAAAATTTTACTAGGAGTCTCAGGCAAAAACTTCATGTTACCAACATAAAAGTTTCTAACTACTTAAAAAAAATGTCTATGCCAAGAACGAAAGTACGGTGGGCGGTTGAATCTTTCGATACCACCAAAGCAGCGGTTTTGGGGGAATCCCCTCCTCCCCGATGGCGATGGCTTCTTCCCTTCAAAGAAGTATCGAGGACATCATTGGTCCCCAGGTCTGTCTATTTAGGGCTAGCTATTGCTGGTAATACATACCGTACGCTTGGAGGAAGGTGACCGCGTTACTTATTCCCAAAACGGGAAACTGGCCCCTTGATTTAGCTAAACCTTAGCATAACTTTCTTCATTTTCAAAACAATAGAGAGAATGAGTCTCTCACCCCCTACAAATCCGACACCGAATTTGCGCTCTTTTACATGGCAGCTATAGTAGACATCGCAAGGCCCAACGCGTTCGTTGCATTGACCCGTTCAACGCATTTCTTGGATGTCAGTATTTGTCTGTGCGAGGACATCAACCAGCGGGGCAGATGCACCTTCTCAATTAAGAGTACAATATTCCAGTTGCATACCCTGAAATCATTGTCCTTTATACGTTTGCCGTGGTCGTCATCAAAACAAGAGGGTATCATTCGAAGCTTGTTGGTGATTTTTCGCCTTATCAACCTTAGCGCGCGGATATTTGGTTGCTTCCGGACGCCGTGAGCTGCTTGAACAGGGTTGCCTATTTGGTAAATTGTTACCAAAATTGGTAAAAAAAATTGGGTTGGTAGAAAGGTACATTTTGGTCGATTTTTGTTGAACTTTTCGTGCCCGCTTTATTTTTCGTGGTTATCTTTATATTATAAATTTCTTTCCAAAAGTGTAGACTACTTTATTGCATTAATTTTCGAATGCTTGCATTCGCATACTTTTTATATACTTATGTACATACGTATAAATATATATCGATATCGGGCGAACATATCGTGTTCCATTCAAAACTCTATTTACTGGAAGCCCGAAGGGATTTTCATTGCCTAAATATTTTAAATGATTATTTAAACAAAAAGGAAAAAAATTACAGGTATGTAATTACGCACTATGATTGTTAGCAAAAAAAAAATTAAATCAACTTCATTTTTTATACCCGAGCGCACTTGTTCACAAGGGTATTATAACTTTGTTCACATAACGGTTGTTTGTAACAGGCCAAACGAATCGAGATAGATATAGACAAAT
>NW_023462073.1:14930-15329 GCF_013731165.1 Rhagoletis pomonella | reverse complement strand
CACTCAAAATTGATACTTACAATGAGTTTCAGACGGAAAACATGAATATTATACATTTTTGGAAAATGGGCGTAGCCACGCCCACTTATGGTTACATGTGTATATCTTGGTAACCGCTGCACCAATTTCTTCCAAACTTCGCACAGTTGCTGGCCTTAGTATAGCATACTAAATGGCTAAAAATTTAAAAAATAGGACAATAACCACGCCTACCTCCCGTATAACGGTAATTTTCAGAAAAACGAAAACTGCGATATTTTAGTAACTACTGAAGATAATGCACTCAAAATTGATATCTGCAATGAGTTTTAAACGAAAAATAAGAATATTACAAAATTTTGGCAAATGGGCGTAGCCACGCCCACTTATGGTTACATGTGTATATCTTGGTAACCGCTA
>NW_023462073.1:6205-14830 GCF_013731165.1 Rhagoletis pomonella | reverse complement strand
CTTCGATAAATCAGTAAATATTGAAGCTAATTTATTCAAAATTGATGATTGCAACAATTCTTTACCACGAAATACGTTTATGACAAAATTTTGGAAAATGGGCGTAGTACCGCCCACTTGTGATCACATATATGTATCTCGCTAACCGTTCTAGCAATTTATACCAAGCTCGGTATGGTTATTGTGCTTGCCACATGTTCTTAATAACTTTGTCATTTATAGTTGGATCTTAAAGTATAATATATCGACGTTCTTGACTCGCGGAGATTTTTTGTTCCAAAATTCATTGGCCTCGCCAAAAACCATTAAATTTGCTAGGGAAGTATTTGGATTATTCCAAAAGAACTATTTCGTGGGGCTTTCTGGTTTGAAAATATTTTGAACAGCGTTGCCACCTTTTTACAAAATTAAATTCAGGGTATACAATAGGTAAAATAGACTAATATAATATGGATATGAATCAAAATGGCTTTGAAAAAAAACTCAACTTCAATCAAGAGAATTACATAATTTAAATATGTATCACAATATGGGCGTCAGATGAAAAAGGTTTAACTAGGTTTAAGTTTGAAAATATTTTGAACAGGATTGTCAGCTGTGTGAAAAGTCGAACTTAATTAAAGTATACATAATTTCTATAAAATATTTAAATGTAAACGTCAAACAAACAAGTGTTAAGAAATTT
The DNA here is from genome assembly GCF_013731165.1 of Rhagoletis pomonella. Taxonomy (NCBI): domain Eukaryota; kingdom Metazoa; phylum Arthropoda; class Insecta; order Diptera; family Tephritidae; genus Rhagoletis; species Rhagoletis pomonella. Next base: position 14,145 of record NW_023462073.1, on the reverse strand, counting down.
TTAGTTTGAAAATCTGGAATATAAAGGCGGTTAACACGTGTGTAAAAATTTAACTCAAATTATTAAATAAGTCAAGTGAATTGTTAAAATATGGGTATCAATTGAAATGGGTTAAAAAAGGTTTTATATCTGAGATATATTTAGGAGGGTTGCCACGTTTTTAGAAATTTACATTCAACGTAATCCATCAGATTATTGAAATAATTAACAAAATGTCAGACGCATGAGATTTATTTATTTCTTAACTCTATTTAGAAGGGTTGCCACAATTTCCAAATTGCCTACCAAAAACAATTTAGACTCAGAGGTGTGTGGCGCATTTTTTTGTTTGCTTGTGAGGTGATCCGGGCTAATGTACATGCCTACATACATGCATTATTTTTAAAGTCACAAACTTTGTCTGCCGGATCTTATAATTTAAATTAGTTATCCGAAATATGCCTTTGAATCAAAGAAATTAGTTTCATATGTCTGCACATGTGTCTTCTGACATGATGGCCCGATGCATCGTTATTTGAAAAATGTGATTACGTACTTGCCGCGCCAGTCATAAACAAATAAGGAAATAATTAACAAGAACTTTCGATTAAATAACTACCAAATGGAATATCGTACAGTAGCCACTTGAGAAGTGGAACTGATTTACATAAAAAATCATGAGAAATTGGCATAAAATTCTTCAAACCTTCTGCATAGATAGAAGACACTTTCATGCATCGATTTCCAAAAGCTTTGAATCTTTGCGGATTAATGCTTTCAAAATTTATTTAAATTTCTGATGCTTCCAAAAAATTTTTTGATACGCAAAGGCTCTACTCTAGCCGATTAGCGAAATTCATTTCGTTTTATGTGCCGATTTGATTCAAGTACTTCACACTGCCGGATTTTCCTGTCAAACAAAGATCATTTCGCGTAAATTGTTGATCTTGGGGAGATGAATGCGTTTGATGCTATGGACGCGTTTTGATGTTGCCGTTCCATGTGGGCCATATGGGCTGTTCACATGGAAGCCAACGAGAGCATGCACTTGAATGTCTACGTACGAAATGTATGTACTTTGAAAACTTCTGTTTTCAAAAATAGTAAAAACCAACCAAAAAAAGTACGCTGCGGTCAAAATAATAGAACCAAAATTCAAAATGGTATTGTTTGCAACTCCTGTTTATTTATTTATTGTTAATGGGGCGTATTCTTGTCTTCGTACAAATCGACAAACACGAAATTTTCTTATCATTTTCTATACAAAAATTTCCAATTTTCGATTCGTTTGAAAACAGGAAAACCACAGAAATAAAAATGTAAAAAATTGCACAAAGTTCACAAAATAAATCAAACTTCAAAAAATGTTCATCAAAATTTTTAACTTTTTATTCAGAATTTTTAGAAAATTTTCGAGTATGCAGTTTGGTAGTCCTTTAAATTTTAGTAAAATAAAGTGCAAGTTTCAAGTCACTTAAAATTACAGTTGATTTTTTTTAATTTTGGTGAAATTTTTTGAAATATGACCAATTTTTGTGAACTTTATGTAAGCTTTGAAATTCTTATTTATGTGGTTTCTGTTATTGGCTGAATTATATTTTTAATGAAAATTATTAAAAGTAAATAAATAAACATGACTTGTAAACAATATCATTTTGAATTTTGTTGCTATTACTTTTACCGCCTTCCTCAACGTTGGTCGTCTTGCCGTGGCGGGGAAGCTTAAATGATGTCATGGTATACCCCACAGTGTGGGGTGCACCATGGCAACATGAACTAAGAGGGAAGCCCAGTATTGCATCCTTCTGCGGCACTTCTTGACGCTTCAAGATGAAACGTTGCTTTGAGCCGCTGAGGAGAGCAATGCGGGGATTACCGCACCAACACTACCCAAGCCAAGGTGTGAAGGCCACCGTGCCGATGGATGAATGGCCAGCGGGTAGTAAAATGTGGCTGGTCGCGAACGGTCCCCTCCGATGCCCGGGCAAGGTCGGTTGTATAAGTGCCTTCTCCATGCATACCGGCTCTGCGGACGAGCGACGAACCCCTTCCGGACTACTCGTGGGACCACAAATGAATAAAGAAAACAAACAAAAACAACAACAACAACAACAGCAATAACAAAAACGAAAGCCTGGGGAAGATGTGACGCTATCGGAGGAAGAACAGCTCCTGAAATCCCCTGCAAAACCAACAAACCCGACAACGATTTCCTCTGGTGGTGCCAGCCATAGCACCTCAGAGGAATAAGCGGGAAACAGTAGCAAAACGGAAAGTGCCAGCCATAGTACCGCCGTTTTGCAATTAGAAAATTTTAGTACCGGTAGTGCCAGCCATAGTACACCGGAAGAAAGACCAACATGTAGCAAGCACGCGGCCGGTACCAGCAGTACCCAGCTGCAAAAGCATAGGAAACCCTCAAACGCGTTCATGAAGCAACGGTACCAGAAGGCTCTGTACATGCTCGACAAAATCGAGAGAAATGCAGCAGCCGGACGTGTAGACGAGCGCGATGAGGAAGATAAACTTAGATATATGGCCATGGTGGAAGAGTATGAGAAATTCCAAACAGAACGTACTGCCACCATGGGATCCAGCGAAACCCAAAAAAGAAATAGGTCTCAAAACGAGAATGGCAACGGAGCTGACCGCAAACGATTGAAGCAGGGGGATGTAGCGGAGTCCGCAACATCCACCAAGCATCGCTACTTCAGCGACGTTGCAAGAGACCATCTTCAGATTTCAATCATTGACGAAGGTAGCAGAACGCCGCTAGCAGTGCAGCAAAAGTGGGTGGAGATCGATGTGAGGCTGTCGAGTCTCGTAATGGACTACGTCCTCGACAGCCCCGAAGGTCCTCATCCAGAGTTTGACTGATCGGAATCCCTGAGGGGATACCGGGTCATCAAATGCGCGGACCAGTTTTCCTTGGGCTTCCTCGCTGGGTGTGTAGCAAAGATTTGCGACGCATTCGAGGGCTTGAAGCTCAAGCTCATACCAGCCAAGGACATCCCTAGGAGGCCCCGTGCGCGCATTTGGTTACTTCCGATAGCCGAACCTGGCGAAAAGTTGCTGCGGTGTATAAAGCTGCATAATAAAAACATACCAGCAATAGACGAGTGGGAGCTCATCAAAGTTGAAGAGCCGAGAGAGCCCACAAACAAGCCAATTCTCCTAGCGATTTGCTCCGAATCCTTGGAGGCCCTAGCAGAGGCCGACTATAAGATTCGGTTCGGTATTAGAAAAGCTAAGGTAAGAGTATTCCTTGGTGAAGTCAGCCCAGTAGAAGAGGACCCGGGCGTCGACGGTGTAGGCGAACTCCTTATGGGAGTGAAACTGAGCGATGAACCCGACCAGTAAGATAGTCCAAATAAATCTGCAGCACTCGAAGTGTGCTACAGATAGTCTAGTCGTACTTCTCAGCGAAGAGGACATCGACATTAGCCTCATACAGGAGCCCTGGGTCAGGAACGACGAAGTAATGGGCCTTAATATCTACAATTACAATCTCTTCTACAAGAGCGAGGTTGGTAAACCACGGGCGTGTATTCTTATCAAGAAGGGTATAAATGCATTCCTTTGCTCTAATTTCAGCACAGCAGACACAACAGTAGCTAAGGTGGAGACGGCAGGACAACAGGATGTCTTGTTAGTGTCGTCTTATATGTCCCAAGAACGGGACAGTCCGCCACCGGAAATCAAAACTATAGTAGACCGGAACCCCAGACGAGCCATTGTCATAGGATGTGATGCAAACGCCAGGCATCCAGTTTGGGGCAGCACAACAGAAAACGAGCGAGGTGAGTCACTTCTACACTATTTATTAAACACTAGCTTGAGTATTTGCAATACTGCTAACCGACCAACCTTTATCTTCCCAAGTTCAGACCGGTTTCCTGGGTGGGAGGAGGTGTTGGACCTAACGTTGCTGTCTGAGAACGATGGCGTTACCGTTGAGAACTGGAGAGTTTCCGACAGGCCATCAGTGTCTGATCACTGCTGGATACTCTTTAATCTACGCGGGGTATCCTACACCCCCTCTAAATACAGGAACCCACGCAGAACCAATTGGGAGAAATACAATAGAGTCTTGACGCGAAAACTAACTAAAGTTAATCTGGTAGAAAATATTACCTCAATAGATGAGATAGAACGAAACGTAAGCAACTTAGAGGGGGTGATGACTAAAGCCTATGAAAAATCAACCCCACTGAGTGTCATGAAAAAGAAATCCCCGCCATGGTGGAATGGGGAGCTTAGAGCTCTTAGAAATAACGTTAGAAAACTTTTTAACGAGTGCTTTGGGTCCAAGAACTGGGTGCCCTACAAAAGTGCGTTAAAATAATATAAAAAGGAACTAAGGATAGCAAAGGCCAAGTCCTGGCAAACCTACTGTTCCTCGATAGAAAATGTAAGAGACTCAGCTAGGCTAAGTAAGATCCTCTCAAAGGAGTACACTAAACCCTCATTTATAAAAAATATAAATGATGTATGGACAAACTCCACGGACGAGTCTTTGGAAACACTAGTTCAATTCCATTTTCCAGGCTGTGAACAGAATGCAGCAGCATCAGGTGGGAAAGAACCCACATATATACCAAATAGAGAACTTGAAACAATAATAAGCAAAGAAAAGATCATCTATGCAATAAATAGTTTCTCTCCCTTTAAATCTCCAGGCCCAGATGGTATAATACCGGCCATGTTACAGAATGTAAAGGAGCACATAGCACCGCTACTTGAAACCCTCTATAGAGCTTGTATTAGTATGAACTATGTCCCCCAGAGCTGGAGACGTGTCAAAGTAGTGTTCATCCCTAAGCCGGGTAGGAAGAACCACGAAACAGCGAAAGACTTTAGACCTCTAAGCCTAACTTCCTTTGTTCTTAAAGCACTGGAAAGGCTAACAGATATATATATAAGATCGTTCTTGGGGGAAGAATCCCTATCAACAGCACAACACGCTTCTTCTTCTTCTTATTTGGCGCTGTAACCGCCTAAGCGATTTTGGCCGAGTCCAAAACAGCACGCCAGTCATTTCTCTTCTGTGCTAACTGACGCCAATTGAAAATGCCAAGTGAAGCCAAGTCCTTCTCCACCAGAGGAGGCCTTCCTCTTCCTCTGTTACCAGCATCGCGGCCCGCGTTGAATATTTTCAGAGCAGGAGCGTTTCTGTCCATCCGAACGACATGGCCAAGCCAGCGGAGCCGCTGAATTTTAATTCGCTGCACTATGTCTATATCGTTGTAAAGCTCATACAGCTCATCGTTAAATCGTCTGCGATATTCGCCATCACCAACGCGTAAAGGTCCGTAAATCTTTCGCAGAATCTTTCTCTCGAAAACTCCAAGAGCCGCCTCATCAGATGCTTTCATTGTCCATGCTTCCGCGCCATACACCAGCACAGGCATGATGAGTGACTTATAGAGTGTGATCTTTGTACGACGAGAGAGGACTTTACTTCTCAATTGCCTACTCAGCCCAAAGTAGCACTTGTTGGCAAGAGTGATTCTCCGTTGGATTTCAAGGCTGACATTATTATTGGTGTTAATGCTGGTTCCCAAATAAACGAAGTCGTCTACTTTTTCAAACTTGTAACTGTCAACAGTGACGTGGGTGCCAAGACGCGTATGCTCTGACTGTTTGTGTGATGACAGGAGATACTTCGTTTTGTCCTCGTTCACCACCAGACCCATTCGCTTTGCTTCTCTATCCAATCCCGAGAAGGCAGAACAGACGTAGCCCTTGTTTTTACCGATAATATCGATGTCGTCGGCATACGCCAGCAATTGTACGCTCTTATAAAGTATTGTGCCTGAGCGGTTCAGTTCTGCGGCTCTTATTATCTTCTCCAACATAAGATTAAAGAAATCACACGAAAGGGAGTCCCCTTGTCTGAAACCTCGTTTGGTATCAAACGGCTCGGAGAGGTCCTTCCCTATTCTGACGGAGCTGGTGGTATTGCTCAACGTCATTTTACACAGCCGTATTAGTTTCGCGGGGATACCAAATTCAGACATCGCGGCATAAAGGCAACTTCTCTTCGTGCTGTCGAAAGCGGCTTTGAAATCGACAAATAGATGGTGTGTGTCGATCCTATTCTCGCGGGTCTTTTCCAAGATTTGGCGTATTGTGAATACCTGATCTATGGTGGATTTTCCAGGCCTAAAGCCACACTGATAAGGTCCAATCAGCTCGTTGACGGTGGGCTTCAGTCTTTCGCACAATACGCTCGATAAGACCTTGTAACCTATGCTTAGAAGGCTAATTCCGCGGTAGTTGGCGCGTATGGCGGGGTCGCCTTTCTTGTGGATTGGGCAGAGCACACTTAAATTCCAGTCGTCGGGCATGCGTTCATCTGACCATATTCTGCATACGAGCTGATGCATGCACCTCATCAGCTCCTCGCCGCCGTACTTGAATAGCTCGGCTGGCAGGCCGTCAGCTCCAGCAGCTTTGTTGTTTTTCAGCCGCGTAATCGCTATTCGTACCTCGTCATAGTCAGGCGGTGGGACAGCTACTCCATCATCATCGACTGGGGACTCGGGTTCGTCTTCCTCACTACTTTCAGCGCTGCTACCATTCAGTAGGTTATAAAAGTGTTCCCTCCACAATTTAAGTATATTCTGGACATCGGTCACTAGGTCGCCATTGTTGTTCTTACAGGAGTTCGCCCTGGTCTTGAAACCTTCCGTAAGTCGCCTAACCCTCTGGTAGAATTTTCGGGCGTTCTTCCTGTCGGCCAGCATCTCAAGCTCTTCGCACTCACGTATTTCGGCCTCACTCTTCTTATTGCGGCAAATACGTCTCGCTTCCTTCTTCAGTTCCCTATAACGGTCCCACATGGCTCGCGTTGCGCCCGATCGCAGCGTGGCCCTGTAGGCGGCATCTTTTTTCTCTGCGGCTTCTTGACATTCCTCATCGTACCAGTTGTTCTTTCGGGCTCGCTGAAATCCAACTACTTCTTCGGCGGCGGTACTTAATGATCGGGAAATGTGGTTCCACTGCTCGCGTACGTCGGATTGTTGAAGAGTGCTCTCAGAGAGCAGGTGTGTGAGTCGAGTGGCGAATAAATTGGCCGTCTGTTGTGATTGCAGCTTTTCGACGTTAAGCTTTCCTTGCATTGTTGGGCGCACATTTTTTGCTGCACAGAGGCGGGTGCGTATCTTGGCTACAACAAGATAGTGGTCCGAGTCGATGTTTGGCCCTCGGAGTGTACGTACGTCCAAAACGCTTGAAGCATGCCTTCCGTCTATCACAACATGATCGATTTGGTTTCTCGTTTTTCGATCTGGAGACAGCCATGTAGCTTGGTGGATGTTCTTATGCTGGAACCTAGTACTACATATTACCATATTTCGGGCCCCGGCGAAGTCGATCAGCCTCAGTCCGTTATCGGACGTTTCGTCGTGGAGGCTGAATTTTCCGACAGTGGCGCCAAAGATCCCTTCCTTGCCCACCTTGGCATTAAAATCGCCAAGCACGATTTTGACATCGTGTCGGGGGCAGCGCTCATATGTACGTTCCAAGCGCTCATAGAAGAGATCCTTGGACGCCTCATCCTTCTCTTCCGTCGGGGCATGGGCGCAGATGAGCGAGATGTTGAAGAATCTAGCTTTGATGCGGATTGTGGCTAGACGTTCGTCCACCGGGGTGAACGCCAGTACTCGGCGACGGAGTCTCTCTCCTACCACGAATCCAACACCGAATTTGCGCTCCTTTACGTGGCAACTGTAGTAGACGTCGCAAGGCTTCACGCTTACTTTACCTTGCCCCGTCCATCGCATTTCTTGGATGGCGGTGATGTCAGCCTTTGTCTTCCCGAGGACATCAACCAGCCGGGCAGAGGCACCTTCCCCATTAAGGGTCCGGATATTCCAGGTGCATACCCTTAAATCATAGTCCTTTATACGTTTGCCGTGGTCGTCATCAGAAAAAGGGGGTCTCATCCGAGGCTGTTT
>NW_023462073.1:5308-6105 GCF_013731165.1 Rhagoletis pomonella | reverse complement strand
CTACCCAGAGGATACGTGGATATAAATATCCGGACGTTGTGAGCTGCGATTTGAACCGTACGCACAAGAATCGCTTCTGGCCACTCCCAGGTGAATGGCAGTCAAAAGTTTTCCACTTCTGCGCACGGAACCATCCTCCGACACGTCGAGATTATTTATTGTTAATGCTGCCATCATCCTTGAAGAACTCTTTACTTAAGCACAATTTCAAATGTCTTATCATCGATTATTTTTCTAATAGAACAACTTACAATGGTTATAAATTTTCTATGTTTGTTATTGTTATAACTAGGGCTTGGATTTTTATGCACTAAAAATCGATATTATGCGCATGTAATGTACACTAAAAAATCAAAAATAAGCACTAAAAACTCAAAAATATGCATTACAAATAAACAAAATATGCCAAATAATATAATTTATTTTATTTACTTTTCATATTCTATTACAAGTTTAAACTTAACACAAGGAATATATCCTTCGCCGTCATCGATTCGCCACTTCGTGGTGTTGTTTAGAAACACCACTCTGTAACTGCCAAAATGTACAAATTTGTACAAATGGACAAGTCGTGTGATTCCTGCTTAACAGCTGTCACTTGCGGCCATTTGGCTATTTAGCGCAGCAGATAAGATATACCCTTAACCCTAGAACACACACCCAGAAAATACCACGTAAACACACACCCGGGATACGTTTGTACCCGGGACCTTATTTTGCGGTTTTTTTAATGCTTATTCAACCGATTTCTATGATTTTTTTTTGAAATGTATATTTTAATATATAACAAGTATTTT
>NW_023462073.1:0-5208 GCF_013731165.1 Rhagoletis pomonella | reverse complement strand
TAAATAGCCAAATGGCCGCAAGTGACAGCTGTTAAGCAGGAATCACACGACTTGTCCATTTGTACAAATTTGTACATTTTGGCAGTTACAGAGTGGTGTTTCTAAACAACACCACGAAGTGGCGAATCGATGACGACGAAGGATATATTCCTTGTGTTAAGTTTAAACTTGTAATAGAATATGAAAAGTAAATAAAATAAATTATATTATTTGGCATATTTTGTTTATTTGTAATGCATATTTTTGAGTTTTTAGTGCATATTTTTGATTTTTTAGTGTACATTACATGCGCATAATATCGATTTTTAGTGCATAAAAATCCAAGCCCTAGTTATAACAATAACAAACATAGAAAATTTATAACCATTGTAAGTTGTTCTATTAGAAAAATAATCGATGATAAGACATTTGAAATTGTGCTTAAGTAAAGAGTTCTTCAAGGATGATGGCAGCATTAACAATAAATAATCTCGACGTGTCGGAGGATGGTTCCGTGCGCAGAAGTGGAAAACTTTTGACTGCCATTCACCTGGGAGTGGCCAGAAGCGATTCTTGTGCGTACGGTTCAAATCGCAGCTCACAACGTCCGGATATTTATATCCACGTATCCTCTGGGTAGCAACCAAACACCCGTTTGGGAGCGAGCTAAAGTGAGAAGGCGTAAAACTTCGCGTGCGCTGGGTTTGGGTCCCGCCACGTTAAAACCCCGCCCAATGAAAAATTCCAACAAGCCTCGGATGAGACCCCCTTTTTCTGATGATCACCACGGCAAACGTATAAAGGACTATGATTTAAGGGTATCCACCTGGAATATCCGGACCCTTAATGGGGAAGGTGCCTCTGCCCGGCTGGTTGATGTCCTCGGGAAGACAAAGGCTGACATCACCGCCATCCAAGAAATGCGATGGACGGGGCAAGGTAAAGTAAGCGTGAAGCCTTGCGACGTCTACTACAGTTGCCACGTAAAGGAGCGCAAATTCGGTGTGGGATTCGTGGTAGGAGAGAGACTCCGTCGCCGAGTACTGGCGTTCACCCCGGTGGACGAACGTCTAGCCACAATCCGCATCAAAGCTAGATTCTTCAACATCTCGCTCATCTGCGCCCATGCCCCGACGGAAGAGAAGGATGAGGCGTCCAAGGATCTCTTCTATGAGCGCTTGGAACGTACATATGAGCGCTGCCCCCGACACGATGTCAAAATCGTGCTTGGCGATTTTAATGCCAAGGTGGGCAAGGAAGGGATCTTTGGCGCCACTGTCGGAAAATTCAGCCTCCACGACGAAACGTCCGATAACGGACTGAGGCTGATCGACTTCGCCGGGGCCCGAAATATGGTAATATGTAGTACTAGGTTCCAGCATAAGAACATCCACTAAGCTACATGGCTGTCTCCAGATCGAAAAACGAGAAACCAAATCGATCATGTTGTGATAGACGGAAGGCATGCTGCAAGCGTTTTGGACGTACGTACACTCCGAGGGCCAAACATCGACTCGGACCACTATCTTGTTGTAGCCAAGATACGCACCCGCCTCTGTGCAGCAAAAAATGTGCGCCCAACAATGCAAGGAAAGCTTAACGTCGAAAAGCTGCAATCACAACAGACGGCCAATTTATTCGCCACTCGACTCACACACCTGCTCTCTGAGAGCACTCTTCAACAATCCGACGTACGCGAGCAGTGGAACCACATTTCCCGATCATTAAGTACCGCCGCCGAAGAAGTAGTTGGATTTCAGCGAGCCCGAAAGAACAACTGGTACGATGAGGAATGTCAAGAAGCCGCAGAGAAAAAAGATGCCGCCTACAGGACCACGCTGCGATCGGGCGCAACGCGAGCCATGTGGGACCGTTATAGGGAACTGAAGAAGGAAGCGAGACGTATTTGCCGCAATAAGAAGAAAGAGGCCGAAATACGTGAGTGCGAAGAGCTTGAGATGCTGGCCGACAGGAAGAACGCCCGAAAATTCTACCAGAGGGTTAGGCGACTTACGGAAGGTTTCAAGACCGGGGCGAACTCCTGTAAGAACAACAATGGCGACCTAGTGACCGATGTCCAGAATATACTTAAATTGTGGAGGGAACACTTTTATAACCTACTGAATGGTAGCAGCGCTGAAAGTAGTGAGGAAGACGAACCCGAGTCCCCAGTCGATGATGATGGAGTAGCTGTCCCACCGCCTGACTATGACGAGGTACGAATAGCGATTACGCGGCTGAAAAACAACAAAGCTGCTGGAGTTGACGGCCTGCCAGCCGAGCTATTCAAGTACGGCGGCGAGGAGCTGATGAGGTGCATGCATCAGCTCGTATGCAGAATATGGTCAGATGAACGCATGCCCGACGACTGGAATTTAAGTGTGCTCTGCCCAATCCACAAGAAAGGCGACCCCGCCATACGCGCCAACTACCGCGGAATTAGCCTTCTAAGCATAGGTTACAAGGTCTTATCGAGCGTATTGTGCGAAAGACTGAAGCCCACCGTCAACGAGCTGATTGGACCTTATCAGTGTGGCTTTAGGCCTGGAAAATCCACCATAGATCAGGTATTCACAATACGCCAAATCTTGGAAAAGACCCGCGAGAATAGGATCGACACACACCATCTATTTGTCGATTTCAAAGCCGCTTTCGACAGCACGAAGAGAAGTTGCCTTTATGCCGCGATGTCTGAATTTGGTATCCCCGCGAAACTAATACGGCTGTGTAAAATGACGTTGAGCAATACCACCAGCTCCGTCAGAATAGGGAAGGACCTCTCCGAGCCGTTTGATACCAAACGAGGTTTCAGACAAGGGGACCCCCTTTCGTGTGATTTCTTTAATCTTATGTTGGAGAAGATAATAAGAGCCGCAGAACTGAACCGCTCAGGCACAATACTTTATAAGAGCGTACAATTGCTGGCGTATGCCGACGACATCGATATTATCGATAAAAACAAGGGCTACGTCTGTTCTGCCTTCTCGGGATTGGATAGAGAAGCAAAGCGAATGGGTCTGGTGGTGAACGAGGACAAAACGAAGTATCTCCTGTCAGCACACAAACAGTCAGAGCATACGCGTCTTGGCACCCACGTCACTGTTGACAGTTACAAGTTTGAAAAAGTAGACGACTTCGTTTATTTGGGAACCAGCATTAACACCAATAATAATGTCAGCCTTGAAATCCAACGGAGAATCACTCTTGCCAACAAGTGCTACTTTGGGCTGAGTAGGCAATTGAGAAGTAAAGTCCTCTCTCGTCGTACAAAGATCACACTCTATAAGTCACTCATCATGCCTGTGCTGGTGTATGGCGCGGAAGCATGGACAATGAAAGCATCTGATGAGGCGGCTCTTGGAGTTTTCGAGAGAAAGATTCTGCGAAAGATTTACGGACCTTTACGCGTTGGTGATGGCGAATATCGCAGACGATTTAACGATGAGCTGTATGAGCTTTACAACGATATAGACATAGTGCAGCGAATTAAAATTCAGCGGCTCCGCTGGCTTGGCCATGTCGTTCGGATGGACAGAAACGCTCCTGCTCTGAAAATATTCAACGCGGGCCGCGATGCTGGGAACAGAGGAAGAGGAAGGCCTCCTCTGCGTTGGAAAGACCAGGTGGAGAAGGACTTGGCTTCACTTGGCATTTTCAATTGGCGTCAGTTAGCACAGAAGAGATATGACTGGCGTGCTGTTTTGGACTCGGCCAAAATCGCTTAGGCGGTTACAGCGCCAAATAAGAATAAGAAGAAGAATCTCGACGTGTTAAAATAATTATATTTCGGTAAAATAGAATTGGAAGAGCGTACACTTCTAGGGAACTTGAGTTTTTCATACAGGTATCCCGGTTTCTTAAACATAATCAGATTGAACATAAAAATGCATTCTCGAGCTTTTAGGAAATTTCTTTATGTGATGAATTTCATGATGAAAGTTATATGAATTTGTTAACTGCATTGGAAACTGACGGAATATATTTTGTTTATATGAATCATTGGTCAAGTTCCTTTTTACAAGCTTTTATTTAACTTGCTCCGTATGTATGTTTGTCTTGTAATACAAAAGATGAGTTAATCCAATAGATGGCGCAGGAATCGAGATATTTGAAAAACCCAGGGACCGTAACGGCTATAACTTTTAATATAAAAATCACTTTAATAGTTATTAACTCAGTTTTATTTTTTTCTCAAAACATAATCGTTATTTTTCAAGTTTTTTTTTCTCAGAACATAATGTTTATTTTTTGCTCGGAAAATATGGTTGTTTTTGAGTTTTATTTTTTGCTCGGAAAATAATGGTTAATTTTTGAGTTTTATTTTTTCTCGGAAAATAATCTTTACTTTTTAAGTTTTATTTTTTGCTCGGAAAATAATGGTTAGGTTAGGTTAGGTAAGGTGGCAACCCAGTGTAACCGGAGCTCACTTAGACAATGTAAGATTGTCCTTTGTGATACCACAATTTGGAACGGCCCCCTAAGCTTTATCGCTAAAACGCTCCGAGCCAATTATGTATTTACTAATACGGCTGATCTCAATTCCCCAGAGCTCGTCGGGGCTATTTAGAAAGTGGGGGCCAAAGTACTTCAACCTTAGCCTCGCAAACGCTGGGCACCTAAGAGGGTAGTGTTGAGGTGATTCTACCTCGTCCTCTTCCAGGCAACTGCGACATAAGGGGTCCGGTAGAATGTTTAGCCTTACTGCGTAAATACCGATAGGACAGTGACCCGTTAAAACCCCCACCAGAAGTGAGAGATGTGGCTTTGTAAGTGTGAGGGTCCTCGACCGACCCCGGTCCACCCTCGGCCAAAGGAACCTTGCGATCGCGCATGTCGTGGTATTCGCCCAGCGTTCGCTGAGCTGGCATAAGGCCCATCTATCCAAGAGTGTACCGCAATGATCAATGGCACCCCCAGCCGCTCTTTATCCGGTGATAACGTTTCACGGGTTCCTTCCCTGGCCAGCCACTCAGTTCCACCCAATGTCGCTGTAACCCGGAGCCCAAATAAGCCTAATGCAGAAGTATTCCGACGCGGCCGAAAGAGAGAGCAGATATTCCTTAACCAATTTAGATCGCACCTCTAACGAACTCAAGGCCCTGATAGCCGCTTGGCTATCAGAATATATACTCACTTCCCTGACTGTTATAATGCTCTTTAGCAGTGAATCTACCGCCTCTTTGATAGTAGCTACTTCCGCCTGGAATACACTGCAGAATTCCGGTAGCC
>NW_023462072.1:0-21260 GCF_013731165.1 Rhagoletis pomonella | reverse complement strand
TATCTTGGCTGCAATAAAACTCTTACTCTTACTATAATTCCAGCAAGGCCCGAAATGTAGAAATGCTGGATTTCAAGGCACAAAAAAAAAGTCAAAATGAGCTTTGAAAAAAGGCAAAAAATGCATATAAGATTTGCTTCAGTTGAAATCTGGCAGGTATTAAGTAACAAAAAAACTAATTTAAAAATGAATAATTCAGTCGAAACTTTTTTAGAACCTTCTTTTATATATATTTAGATGAAAGATTTACAAATATTATTAGAAATAATTTCCACGCCAAAATACCTGTACTTTAGTGATGACACCCGCCATTAATACTTGGGCATCCCTTTCGTTGATCGATTGAGCCTGTTTTCGCCACATCCTGTGGAACTGCGTTATTCTTGAAGGTGTGCATTTTGTTTCCTTTTAATTTTGATTTCATATAGGCCCAATAACGCTCGATCCTTTGGAGCTCTGGGCAATTCGGAAGATTGGCCTCTTTTAGTACAATGTTGATTCTATTTTGTGTATAAAACTCTTGCGCTTTTTTGCACAGTAGCTTGTTGCCAAATCAGGCCAAAACAATACAGGTTCTCAGAACAACACTCCAGGTGCAACAACACGTTCAGATAGATTCGGATTTCTTTTCAAAGTCCTTGGAACATCCTTCTCCTTTATTTTATTTATAGTGCCTGATTTTCCGTCGGATTCCGCCTTTTCTCAATGCTGCAATTTGTCTTGATATTTGACAATACATTTTGTACCGTCGACTTTCCAATTTTCAGCAATTTTACTAACCGACATTGGTGGATTTTGCATGAATTAGTCCAAAATTAATTTTCTTTGCTGAAGCTCTTTGCTCTCCACATCACTTATTTTTAAAGTTATGCATATGAAAATTAACTGTAATAGGAAACAACGATAGCAAAATCAGCACACCAAATAAACGGCTGATCGAGTAGTCGATAACAAAGTTATGCTATGTATAGTGCTTCCAAATTTCAAATGAAGCAGATCTAGTTTTTTAATTTTGTTATGTACTTCCTTTATGTACAATGTAGGCATGAAGTAAGAATTGTTACAGGCTTTCTTACTGGCCACCGTACCTAGAAGCACACGACCTGAATGGCATTCAGCCAAAGGACCTCGCGAGGTTTCTTAACAGTACGTGGATCAAAGATGACCGGTAGTTGAATAGAGGTTTGTTACAATAGATCGTTTCGGTCGCGGTAACTAGGTGACCTGCTCCCTCCTCTAAATCTAATCTAATCTAATCTATGTACAGTGTGCATGCCCAAATAAAGATATTAAAAAATACATACAGTGGTAAAAAAATTATAGCCGAACCACTTTTTGCCAAGTTTTAACGTATTATTTTCGTTATTTAATTTTGGTTATCTCTTCTAATATATAAAAATCTCCTGTAACGGTGTTAGTGGTCGAACTCCTCCTAAACGGCTTGACCCCTCTTTATGAAGTTTTTTGTGCATATATGGTAGGTATGATAACACTGTGGAACAAATTCAGGTTAGCAAAAGTTAGGTCGATTCTGAGAGTGAGGGGTGGAAATAGAGGCTAAATTAGAAGACCCGTATCGCGGCGTTTGTTTATGTTAGTTCGAATTTTTTTTTAATCGACCTTCGAACTTTGCAGTCAAATGCCGATTTTCAGCGTATTGTTTATATGGTTTTTTGGCTATAACTCGTCGACTAATTGATATTTTTTCAATCTGTTAAAGCCAAATTATTGCTCTAAATCTAATCTATGTACAGTGTGCATGGCCAAATAAAGATATTAAAAAATACATACAGTGGTCAAAAAATTATAGCCGAACCACTTTTTGCCAAGTTTTAACGTATTATTTTCGTTGTTATTTAATTTTGGTTATCTCTCTTCTGATATATAAAAATCTCGTGTCACGGTGTTAGTGGTCGAACTCCTCCCAAACGGCTTGACCCCTCTTTATGAAGTTTTTTGTGCATATATGGTAGGTATGATAACACTGTGGAACAAATTCAGGTTAGCAAAAGTTAGGTCGATTCTGAGAGTGAGGGGTGAAAATAGAGGCTAAATTAGAAGACCCGTATCGCGGCGTTTGTTTATGTTAGTTCGATTTTTTTTTAATCGACCTTCGAACTTTGCAGTCAAATGCCAATTTTCAGCATATTGTTTATATAACTCGTCGACTAATTGATATTTTTCAATCTGTTAAAGCCAAATTATTGCTACAGACCTGTGCAACAATTAAATTTTTTTAAAAAATTGATTTAGAAATTCGTTGTAGTGCTTATGAAGTTAAAATGTTGGAAATTTTTTTTCATGCTTTTTGAACATATTTTCCACAAAACTAAGTCTTTTTTGCTTTCTGTTTGATCTATAATATGTTTCTCAGTTTCTTCAATAAATTTAATTTGAAAAGAAAACAATCATAATACAAAACTTGCGTTTTCCAGCTTAATATTAATTTACTTCTCATTTCTTATGTACCAATTTTTTCAGTGTTGGTTTTGAAGAAACATTGAAAAAAGAAATTATAAAAATATGGAAATTGCATATATCCGAAAGTATTCGTGGTAGAGTACTGGAACTTGGTATGAAGATATATGAAATCAATCACGTGGTTATGAAGAAAAATTTGGGCTATTCGGAAAAGGGGCGTGGCACCTCCCATACAATCCGAATTTTTCATACTGCATACCTCTGGCAGTGTTTACCATAGAGTACTGGAATTTAGCGATTATTGTGTCCCTATCCTAAAAAAATTTCTCTATTTTTTTTCTTTTAGAATTTTTAGTATTTTTGTATGAAAAATCTTATATATAATAAAAATATCGTGCCACGGTGTTTGTGGTCGAACTCCTCGCGAAACGGCTTGACCGATTTGAATGAAATTTTTTGTGTATATTCGGTAGGTATGATAATAGGTTGTACAGTATGTTTCATACCGCTAAGTGAAGGGGGCTTGGCTAGGGCTACCAGATATCTCTGTTGCCAAACCGGGACACTTTAGGGAGGGCGTCTCGCTCCGTTCTCTTTCATTTCGACGTGCGAAAGGATGTAGGGAAATTTTATTTTGACAAAAACATGAGATCATGAGATCATTACAACGTACGCCAACAAAACAAAACAACTTATCACAACTAAAGCACAGAGCATTTTTTACAATGCATGAACCTTTTTTATTCTTTATAAAAATACAGTTTATACTAAATATATGAAAAAACATAAAAATAAAATTGTTAAACTTTGTGCTAAACTCGGGAAAATTCAATAAATTTGCATACAAATTTGCAACATTCTAATCAGACTTTTTATAAAAATGTTTAAAATGAAGTTTTGCAGCCCATTAAATTTTAGTTGATTTTTGGTATTGTTTTTACTGAGAGTTTCTTCCATACAAACTATGTTTGATAATTCTTTTTATATGGAAGACACTGTCAGCAAAAAAAAAATAAATGCTAAAAATCAACGAAATTTGCTGGCAACTTCAGACTTGCACTTTATTAATTGGCTCAAAAGCTACATTTTAAAAATTTTTCCAAAAGATCTGATTAGAAATTGTGATCTGATTAAAGAGCCTCCGAGCCAATAATTTTGTACGGCACTGTACTTATAAGTACTCTAGGTTTCTTGAAAGAAAAAAATATAAGTACAAGATAACATTAAAATATCAGTCATATTTTTCGTTGGTGTGAACTTGTTTCAAAACTTCTGTTTTTTCCTTAATATAATTGTAAAACTCTGTGCACGCCATTTTGAACGTATTTAGGTACATATCGATGGCTGAGTGGAAGATCGACCTATCTCGGCAGCCAGTTCGAAAACGCCCTATCTCAGAAAACTTTTCAAGAACGCCCTACTTCAGAATTTGATTGAAAAACGCCCTACTTCAGAATTTGATTGAAAAACGCCCTAATTCAGAATATTATTGAAAAACACCCTACCTCAGAATTTGGTTGAATAATGCCCTATCTCAGAATTCGGTTCAAAAACGCCCTATCTCAAAGGAAAATACATTGAAAATAAGCTGAGATAGGGCGTTTTTGAATCGGCATCTAAGATAGGGCGTTCTTCAACCAAATACTGAGCTAGGGCGCTTTTCAATCAAATTCTGAAGTAGGGCGTTCTTGAAAAGTTTTCTGAGATAAAGCGTTGTTGAAAAATTGTCTGAGATAGGCCGTTTTCGAACTGGCTGCCGAGATAGGTCGATCTTCCACTCAGCCATCGATATACTAATCATCAACTATTGCTTGTGCAAAGTTCAACTATCTCGAAATGTGACTATTTCACAAATTAAACCGGTGCACTGAGAGAAAGAAGTTTAGAATTAAAAAAGCGTGCTAAATTAAAAAAACACGCATATGAAAGAGCACCAACCCAACTCGTAATACCGATTGCTTTTTCATAATTAAGTTAAAAAAATATTTAAATCCATGCTGGTTGTAATGGGAATTGAACCCTGACTCTCTGGAAATTAGCAAATTGTGGCAAGCATCGTCGCGCACTCAGCTACAGCCAGACAAGTAAATGTGCATTTAAATGTTGAGTTTAAATCAAACGAACATTTTTAAACGATAATCAAATAGAAAATATTCATGTTTACTATGCGTTATTTCCCTCAGTGAATTCATAACATTTTTCTGAATATTACAACGCGTTTATTCCCTTAGTGTAGTGATTTTTGAACTTTTATTCAAATTTGTGCAATCAAATCAAAAACCGGGACACTAAAACGAAACCCGGGACATTTTAAGGTTGGACAAATAGTCTAAAACCGGGACATGTCCGGGAAAACCGGGACGTCTGGCAGCCCTAGGCTTGGCACCTCCTATACAAACCGGATTTTTCATACTGTATATCTCTGAAAGTGTTCATGGTAGAGTACTCGAACATAGTATGGAGATATATGAAATCAATCCCATACTCTCAGAGAAAATTTCGGCTATTTGATAGGGGGGCGTGGCGCTTTTCAAACGCACTGAAGCTATTACGTATCTTTGTATGCATATAAACTTTTGCTAGGTTATTTAAGATGGCAATGGAAATATGCCTTCTGACAACCACCAAACCGTAATATTAGAAGATAAATGCGTCACTGAAAATCATGAACGTGAACTGTTGGTGAAAATGTTGGACCAAAATGTTCCAACACAAAAAAATTAATTTTGGGCGGGACGAAGCTCGCCGGGTCTGTAAGTTTTTTTTTATAAAAATATAGATTATTCTTAAAAAAAACGTGTAAATCCAGGTTTCCAAGTTTGTGTAATATTAAAAAAAATTAACAAACTTTCGTACAAATTTCGAGGTTTTTTAAAAATTCTAAAAAATCAATCGTAGTTTTTAGCCACTGCATACTCAGAATCTAATTAAAAAACGACATTTTTACGAAAATTTGTTGAACTTTTTTTTTTAGTTGCAGTTACATTTGTACAAAAGATTGGTACAATACAGCAAAACAAAAAAACGTGTAAATCCAGGTTTCCAAGATTGTGTAATATTAAAAAAAATCAACAAACTTTCGTACAAATTTCGAGGTTTTTTAAAAATTCTAAAAAATCAATCGTAGTTTTTCGCAACTGCATACTCAGAATCTAATTAAAAAACGACATTTTTACGAAAATTTGTTGATTTTTTTTTTAGTTGCAGTTACATTTGTACAAAAGATTGGTACAACACAAAAAAATTAATTTTGGGCGGGACGAAGCTCGCCGGGTCTGTAAGTTTTTTTATAAAAATATAGATTATTCTTAAAAAAAACGTGTAAATCCAGGTTTCCAAGTTTGTGTAATATTAAAAAAAATCAACAAACTTTCGTACAAATTTCGAGGTTTTTTAAAAATTCTAACAAATCAATCGTAGTTTTTAGCCACTGCATACTCAGAATCTAATTAAAAAACGACATTTTTACGAAAATTTTTTGAATTTTTTTTTAGTTGCAGTTACATTTGTACAAAAGATTGGTACAATACAGCAATACAAAAAAACGTGTAAATCCAGGTTTCCAAGTTTGTGTAATATTAAAAAAATCAACAAACTTTCGTAGAAATTTCGAGGTTTTTTAAAAATTCTAAAAAATCAATCGTAGTTTTTCGCAACTGCATACTCAGAATCTAATTAAACAACAACATTTTTACGAAAATTTGTTGAATTTTTTTTTAGTTGCAGTTACATTTGTACAAAAGATTGGTACAATACAGCGATGTTCTATTGAAAAATTTCAACAAATTAATATTTATGATTGGGATAAAGAAAAATATTTGAATATTCACACAATTGGGATACGATTTACATCAAATCTTGGCAAATACACAATCGTTTGACACTGCCTTTAAACTTGTATTTATACGGATGTTGTTAAAGAATGAACTATAAAAAACTAGCCAAAATCAAATAACAACAAAAATAATATTTTAAAACTTGTGAAAATTTGGTGCGGCTTTAATTTTTCGACTACTGTACATTGGACTGCATCACCAAAAAAAAAGTTGCGGTTTTTTCGGCGGGATTACCAAACCTAGTATATTTTAAGACTTCTATCAAAATATTTCGGAAAAACATTTATAATATACGTGAGCTGGACCGATTTGAAAAATCTACCTCTAAAAATGGAGTTTTTTATGAATAAAAAAAGTTTTTAAAGGATTTTTTGGAAAAAATCCACCGAGATGACAAAACAGTTTAAGCTTAA
This sequence comes from Rhagoletis pomonella, assembly GCF_013731165.1. Lineage (NCBI taxonomy): Eukaryota > Metazoa > Arthropoda > Insecta > Diptera > Tephritidae > Rhagoletis > Rhagoletis pomonella. The sequence continues at coordinate 14,590 of NW_023462072.1, read as the reverse complement.
AAAATCTACATAAAAATATTAAAAAAATTATCAACGGAATCTTAATAATGGGATTTTTGATGCTGTTTTTAACTTTTTTCAAAGATTTGTGGTAGAAAAACTTGAATATCTGCTTCAAAACTTTACCGATATAGACTTATGAGGTATCAGTGGAGAGGTATTTTCTCACCCTTTTTATTTCTTTGCAAAAACAACTCATTCATGCACCAAATTTTTTTTATCAAAAGCAACACATCGTAATTCAACATGGAATGACACGTATTTATCTTACCTTCCTCTCTCATACTTTGAATGAGCTTATTCGCAAAGAAATTAAAAGGGTGAGAAAATACCTTACCAATAATACGTCATAAGTCTAAATTGTTAAGGTTTTGGCTGAGTTATTCAAGTTTTTCTTTAACCAGTATTTGAAAAAAGTTCAAAAACAGCTCCAAAAATCTCATTATGATTCCGTAGAAATTTTTTTTCCATCTGAGGTAATTTTTTCAAAAAATATTAAAAAAAAAACTAAATTTTTGGAAATATTTTCAAATATTTTTGCGAGATATTTTGGTGGAAGTCTTAAAATATAATAAATAGATTTTATAATTCCAGTGGAAAAACAGTACCGATTTTTTTTTGTATGGGGAGTGATGCAGTCAAAATATGTTGAAATAAAAGTGAAAATAAAAAATAATATTTTGTCAGATATGCATCAACATTTGATGGCTTTTTTGGTCCCATAAAAGAACTTATCACAAACGGTCTAAGGTCACCTAAGATAGGCCACAGGGAAGTACCTGAACTTTTAAAAAGTGGAATACCATCTATATTTATATCTATTTGTACTATGTTGTCACGAACTATATTCAATTCACGATATTTATTTATCATTTTGGAAATACCAAAATGAATGTAGCTGCCGGGCACAATATCAGTGGTCCTAGCTTTTACAATATTGCCTGAACCTATTAATGTTTGCATGGACACACATCTAATCCACTAGTTTTTAAAATTCTTAACAAGCGGTTCATTGCACTGTGCGATATGTTTTCCTCTAAAGCCCAGAAAGCTAAGGACTCTTTCAAAGAAAAAGCTGGTTCATTGGAACTATCATTTGAAAACTGCCCTGGTTCATTGGAAGCACTATCGACCATGTCGCTTGATTCCAAATTATTACCGCTATCTCCTAGAAAATTGTACAAATTGATTCGCGCAGAATCTATTTCCTAATCACTTTCGCCAGCTAGTTACGTCTTCGTTTTGCTTATTAGGCGCTTAAAATGCCGCTTAGAGTACCCAACGTATCGTGCCATTTATTATTTTATTGAAAGCTGATACTTAGGCATATCTGTGCTAATTTGTAATAACCGCTTAGACTGACTTCAGTATAACGCATCCATTCACATTTAAAATTAAAATATTTTTATTATTCAGTCTTTAGCGCTAAGCAGTTATTAGAAATTTTCGCAGATCACACACAAAATATTTCACAAACCTTAAATACCGCACTGTCCACAAATCGCAATTAATGCAATATCAAAGACAAGACGACAAATCACTCAAACGCAATGTTAAAACCGCACACATTTTATATTATTAAGCTTTTAATCAACAAAATGCTAAATTTTAGCAACTGAAAGCAAACAATTCTGGCGAACTGACGAATTCGAGAAAAATTAGAAATGAAATTGCTTGGGTGCAGTGCTGCCATCTTGGGCCTTTTTAAGTGTCTCTAATAAAATTTAAGAGAAATCAGATTTTTTTTGTCTCACTTGTACGAGTATGTGCATTCTTTAATTTCTTTTCGAAACAAAACAAAGTAACAAAGACACTGGATTTAGCGGTAAAAACCAAGGCATATTGAACAGGTAGTATCAGTGAGGCAGCTGTTTTGATTTTGTTTTCAAATTATTTGGTCACTAAAATATCAAATATTTTTAATTTCTTACAAAAGTTAATTTCTTCTTATAAAAGTTCCACGCAAAACCAGCGATAGAAAGCAGCCTTAGGAACGTTAACCCAACTCAGCAGAACAAACGATGATTAGTGGGCCTCGCAAAGGATGGACCAATGCTTCGAGAAGTAAACAAATTTACTAAGAAATAAAGTTGCAACATTTTTTTTCAAATTTCAATTTCAAATTTCAAATAATACCCTGCTTATTTATCAGATTCGCTTTTTACACAGACTTTGTTATATTTTGTTACAAATGTATGGAGGAATTTTATACTTTCATCAATATTTTATTGAAAAAGCTTGTAGAATTACACAATGATTTGGTAATTTTTACAATTAGTTAATTAATTAATTAGTAGTTAATGGTAATTATTTCTCTAAAGGTGCATAATAACTTCCCTTCCGATTTAACGCGGTTAAATATCACATCAAAAGATTTAAGTTTTGTTATTATAAAGTCCTTACGTATTGTATCGATAATTCGACTATTAAATTTTTAAACTTATATATGTGACTTCTTTATAAATTTCATTATTTTAAATACGTTTTAAGAACGTCAATCTGGCAATCTAGCGCTAAGAGCTTTGTGTTTATATGTTTTATAAGAAGCTGAGTACTTTCATACATACATCCATTAAATTTGGGATACTCGTACTATCATCACGTAATTTTAAGAATGGAAATTAAAGCAATTCCCATTCGTACTGTCATCAGGTATGTAACTTTGGAATGGAAATCGCTGCATCTTTTAGGCGCATCAATATTACAAGGTTACATCCCAAGCTAATAAAAGCGAGGTAAAAATTACACTGAAGATGACACAACGCTAAAACCGGTTTGTCTCCAAACCAAATTAGACAAGGGATGATGGAAAATTGTTCCACAATGCATCATGTGTCGGAAACACAAATCGCCAAAACGAAGTCACAAGTTTATTTTTATTTTACGATTAGTGAATGAAAATTTTTAACAATGGGAGTATTTACATATACATATGTGGAATAATACTGTGCGTTAAGAAATGATAGCGGCCTAGTTGCTGAAAAGTTCCAAATCCTTGCACATATTTACATCATATTGCAATCTAGAATTTTACATTTCCATTCGTATCCTTGGGTTGCTTCTTGGGAAAGTCTAATTTTAAAGCATTAATAAATGATAGCATCGTTGAAGGAATATGCAATAAAATTTAATGTTTTTTATTGTTTTTTTCTTTCTTTATTTGTTTGTGTAAAGTTTTACATGTTAAAGCTCAACCAGCCACCGACAGATAGGTCGTGTCAGCTGGCACGGTCGATGGTTTTACGTCGGTCGCTAGTTGAGCTATTACTGGAGGGCAAAGCAAAAGCCCTCCCATATGAAGCTCAGGCACTTTCATTTGAAGTGAGTTTATATGTCAGGGCACAAGGTAGGGCGATACATTTTTTATATTTAAAAGGTAAATTTGTATATGGGTATTTCCTGAAAAGTGTCAACCAAGGGCAAAAAAAAAATTTGCCTGAATAAAGTTTATAGGTGCCAATTGATAACAACATATTTTGTCTTTCATTCACTAAAATATTGGACTCATTGTTCCATTCCATTTCAAGATATTTGCGACTTTCCAACTACACTTTCAAATGTTTTTTTTTTCCGAGAAACCAAATCTTCCAGAAATCCTTCATAATTGTGGCCCACGATTAAAAAGAATTGGAAATGAAAAAAATTAGTATAGCTTATGTTCTGTAAGCCTTACAGCAAAAACAACGTATATATACAATATCGGTCATATCTATAGCACGCCATTTCAAAGTTATATTGTGTGCCACTTATGTTTATTCATTTATTTTTAAGAATTTTCAATTAAAATACAGTTCATTCACAGAGAAACCCCATACAAACCCATGTGTAACAATTTGTAGAAAACTACAAAAAAGTCCAACAAATTTTCACCTAAATTTCAAACTTTTTTCTCGGAGGTGTTAGATTTTTTTTGAGTACACAGTTTTTTAGTGCCTTCAATTTTAGTCTGATAATGTGCAAGTTTCAAGTGGCTAAAAGTTACCGTTGATTTTTTAGAATTTTTTTCGCCAAAGGTGTTGCGGATTTCTTCCATATACAAATAAATTGAGTTTATTCATTGTATGGAAACCAATGCGACAAAAAAATCTACAAAATAAACAGTAATTCGTAGACACTTTAAATTTGCACATTATCAGACTAAAATTGAAGGGGCTAAAAAACTGTGTACTCAAAAAAATTCTAACACTTCCGAGAAAAAAGTTTTAAATTTATGTGAAAATTTGTTGCACTTTTTTGTAGCTTTCTACAAATTATTAAGCTTGGGTTTGTATCGGGTTTGTCTGAGAATGAACTATGTTTTAATTGAAAATTCTTAAAAATTAATAGATAAACATAAGTGACACTCAATATCACTTTGAAAGGGCGTGCTATAGATATGACCGATACTGTATATATATACAGGGCCGTATCCAGGATTTTTTTTTTTCGGGGGGAGGGGGGTTTTGGCAACATTTTTTTTTTTACACTTTTATTTCAACATATTTTGATTAAAAGAAAAATACTGATAAAAATAAAATATTTCACACAAACAGCAAAAAATATAATCGATAATCGCATGAGGCTATTGCCTAAACATTTTAAAATGTACTTAGCGGCATTGTGCTACTATTACCTTGTTTATACCGACACATAAAGCGCTTTGGCCCAGTTCGCTGTGATTCAAAACGGAAGCATAAACCAACTTTCAATACGCTCAGAAATTCAAAAGTGTGTTGACACGAATTTGTTTTCAAATCGCTTTTTTATTTCTCACATCGTTTAGAAAACAGGTATAAACACATCACTCATTTGACGCGAAGTGAAAAACGCTGGTTTTCTTTACACAGCCCGTTTTAAATTTGAATTATTATAACAAATTTGAATTGTTGTTCTCTTCCACTTCGGTTAACCGCGCAAATTAATTATTTAAGAAATATCGAATAAAAATAACAAAATTTTGTTTACTTCTCACTACGGTTTCTGCGAGTGCGCTTTAACGACACAGGTATAAATGCTTGAAAGAAATATGTGTTGAGTCAAATCAGTTTTTTGTTAATACGGTTCTTATATTGGTATAAACAAGGTATATGATAACACGGCCGAGTAATCATAGCCAACTTATGTACAGTAGACTGCATCACTGCCCATACAAAAAAAAGCGGTACTGTTTTTCCACTGGAATTATAAAATCTATGTATTATATTTTAAGACTTCCACCAAAATATCCTGCAAAAATATTAAGATTTACGATCAGAAAATACCTCCAAAGTTTAGTTCTTTTATTAATAAAGTTTTTTTTATATTTTTTGAAAAAATTACCTCAGATGACGGAGTAGTTTAAGCTTAAAAAGTTTTCAAAAAAAAATTCTACGGAATCATAATAATGAGATTTTTGATGCTGTTTTTGCACTTTTTTCAAAGACTGGTTTAAGAAAAACTTAAATACTTCAGCCAAAACCTTACCATTTAGACTTATGAGGTACCATTTTCTCACCCTTTTAATTTCTTTGCGAATAAGCTCACTAAAAATATGAAAAAGGGAGGTAAGATAAACGAGTGTCATTCCATGTTGAACTAAGATGTGTTGGTATTTGCAAAGAAACAAAAATAGTAGAAAATGATACCTGTGATACCTTATAAGTTAATATCGGTAAAGTTTTGGAGCAGGTTTTCAAGTTTTTCTTAAACAAATCTTTGAAAAAAGTTAAAAAACAGTATCAAAAATCTCACTATTATGATTCCGTTGATACAATTTTTGAATATTTTTATATACACTGCCGGAACAAAGTATTGGCACAGCATTTTTTCACAATATATGTAGGAGCGTATTAACCCATCCTTAGGCGACAGATAAGTGCAACCCTGGGTGAGCTACGTAGGAACGGAGTGACAAAGGACGAAACAATGATACCTAAAAGAAACTAAGACGAAACAGAACACGGCACTTGTTGCGCGACTTCTAAACCGGACAGACGTTAAAGGGCAATATTAATTAAAACATAAGAACTAAAGTATAAGCAAATTCATTAAAATTAACTAAAAACATAGGAATGTAAAAAGTGCTCGAGCCAATAGAACTACTTTAATACTTAAACCTAAAAACGCATGTTTAAAGTGTCAGCCACTCGGAAATCCCTACAGTTGGTGTCAGAGTAGGGTGCGGTAAAAACTCAAACACGCCGGTGACAAAAATTTCGTTTCACCTTTTTGAAATCCAGTGCGGTAAAATTTGCAAATTTGCTCAAAAGCAAAACAGCATACATATCTCGTCTAGTTCGGTTAAAAATAGTGGCGTTTGTTGCAGTCCCCAAACTGTACCGCGGTCTGTACGGCATCGGTAGACCCGATTTAACGGCGAAAAAATAATCCCGTTCAAAGCGACAGAAAGTGAAGTGCTCCCTCAGTATAGAGAAGCAGCGACATACAAGGGAGACTAAACAAAAGCATAACCGCCAGTGCCGTTGGTAACGCAGCGGCGGTGGAAGTCGCTAAAGTTTTAGCAGCATGTGCGCGTTATAATCTACCCTACCGTTATTGCTTCTGGGTGAAGCGGTTGCATACAGCAACAACGCAAAGCAAAATTTAAAAGTTTTAAGCAACAAAGTGCACAACCATCGAAACTTCTGGGTGAAGTCAGCGTCTTCGCAGCGCGCAGTCAGCGTCAACAAAGCGCACAAACACCGAAACTTCTGGGTGAAGTATCAAGTGCGCAGTCAACATCAGCAGAGCGCACGACCATCGAAACCACTGGGTGAAGTCAGCGCCAACGCAGTGCGCAGTCGGCGTCAGCAAAGCGCACGACAATAGAAACTGCTGGGTGAAGTAACCAAGCTTGAAGTCAGTATAAAGAAGGAACATATTTGAACTTCAGTGAACAAGTGTCGAAACTAAGAACGAGTAGCGCTGTATAACCAAATACAAGCAGCGCAAGAAATAATCACTTGGCACAGCAACGCAAGTGCGAACAACCAAACATCGTATCACCTACCAGCATTGCAGCGCACCAACATCATCATCGGTCAGCATTAGTGCAACGATAGGTCCTTTGCAAAAGCAAAATTGTATTTGTGGAATCGGCACAAAGGAGAGAGAACAAAGAAGAGCAGCAGGCAGCGCTACGGATGGTAAAGCAGGAAAATTTGAACGTCAGTAAGCAAACGTCGAAACTAAAAACGAGCAGCGCTGTATAACCAAATACAAGCAGCGAAAGAAAAAAGCACTTGGCACAGCAACGCAAGTGCGAACAACCAAACATCGTATCACCTACCAACATTGCAGCGCACCAACATCATCGTCGATCAGCATTAGTGCAGCGATAGGTCGTTTGCAAAAGCAAAATTGTATTTGTGGAATCAGCACAAAGGAGAGAGAACAAAGAAGAGCAGCAGGCAGCGCTACGGATGGTAAAGCAGGAAAATTTGAACGTCAGTAAGCAAACGTCGAAACTAAAAACGAGCAGCGCTGTATAACCAAATACAAGCAACGAAAGAAAAAAGCACTTGGCACAGCAACGCAAGCGCGAACAGCGAAACAACCAAACATCGTATCATCTACCAGCATTGCACAGCACAAGCATCATTGTCGATCAGCATTAGTACAGCGAATAGGGTGTCTACAATAGCAAATTTTAATTTTCGGAATCGGCGCAAAGGAGAGAGACGACAAAGAAGAAGAGCAGCAACTATACGGAATAAAAAGCGTTGTAAAATAGGAACATCCGGTAATTAAGCAATTTGTATTTACAAACCACTAGGTACGATTTACTTTTCTTACTCTTTGTTTTATATACATAAATATTTTCTTTGCGAAGAGAGCGAAAACTAAATATTCATAATTCCAATATGCTAAAGAAACAAAAAAAAAACGCTCGCATCTTACCCTTTGTTATTGTATTCAAATCATTTTTCTATTGTATTCAAATTATTTTCCTACATTCATAAGCAATTTTATACACGTAATCGTTTTCTTTGCGAAGAGAGCGAAAACTAAATATTCATAGTTCCAATAAGAATTACGTATGCAAAAGAAACACAAAAAATAAAATGCTCGCATATTACCCTTTGTTTTTGCATTAAAATCATTTTGCTGTTTTATTCAAATAATTTTCCTACATTAACACATAAACGTTTTTCTTTGCGAAGAGAGCGAAAACTAAATATTTGTAACTTCAATAAGAGTTCCGTGCGTTAGAAAAACAAATATATACTTGCAAACTGAAGTGTAGAAGGGAGTAAAGAATTTCAACGAGCACGATTCTGTAAATTTTATTTTGCCAATATTTCTAAATTGCAGATAATTAAATATTTTTTTTTGTATTTTAAATAAAATATCGCTAATACATAGCTACTTTAAGGCATTTATTGTTGATTTGTATGCTTATCCATTTTACAATATTTAAGACATTATAGCTACCGTAATGGACACAGAACAGATCTTCAGGTTGACCGTCAACGAACTTAAAGAAAGACTATTAGGGCTTAATCTTTCCACGACTGGTCGTGAGGCCACCCTACAAGATAGGTTATGTGAGCACTTCGGCCTGACTGTGGGTGACGATGAGGTCTCAAACGATGATAGCGAGTCGGTGCAAAGCTTCGTATCACCGCCACTGAGTAATGTGCGCGCAACCTTCACACTCCGTGACATCGAAAACTCGATGTTAGTATTTAGTGGTTCAGGGTACCCAACTATTGAAGAGTGGCTCGAAGTTTTCGAAGAAAATGCAGCTTCAGTTCAATGGGATGAGTCACAAAAATTTATTTATGGCAAGCAACTTTTAAAGGGGGCTGCAAAAATGTTTGTGCGTAGTCTGCGAGGGGTCACAAACTGGAGTTCATTAAAGCGTTCATTGAAAGGCGAATTTGGCATAATACCTAAGAAACCGCCGCAAGCGACCTAATGAAGATTTTCGCGAATACCTATATAGCCTCATGGAAATAGGAAAAGCCATAGAGCTAGACGATAGGAGCTTAATCTAATATTTTGTAGATGGTATTCCGGATTCCAGAGTCAGTAAAAGTAATCTGTACCAAGCAAAGACAATACAAGACTTAAAGGACCAGATAGTTATATACGAAAAGGTGCGTTCCGGGCCTCAACCCAGCATCAATCCGCAAAAAGTAGTCGATGATAAAAACAAAATATTCAAGCCGGTAACAAATAACTCGAAGCGATGTTATCGGTGTGGAACGGTTGGACACTTGGCTCCAAACTGTTCACAGAGACAGTCAGGCTGCTATGGTTGTGGTCAACAGGGCCACCGGGTAGCACAGTGCCCTAAAGTTCAACCTCAAATTAAACAAGATAAACCAAAAATAAATACCTTAGGGATAACACAGCGTATTAGATCAATGGGTTGTGTCATTTTCAAAGATCTAAAGTTCAATAATTTTACTTTTTCGGCCTTATTAGACACAGGCTGTGACTTGTGCCTAATGCGATACGACGTTTTGTTGATGATGGGAGACGTCGAGTTGTCTCGAGAAAAGCATCGCTTGGAGGGCATATGCGAGAGTGGTTTGTACACAATGGGCAGTTTTAATTTAAAACTGGTTGTGGACGGTCTTGAGCTGGAAGTAAAATTCCATGCAGTACGTGAGCGTGATATTTTATATCAGGCCATCATTGGAAACGAAGTTCTTAGGCAGCTGGATCTGATAGTGACCGAAGATCAAGCCACCTTTAATAAAAAAGGTATAGGACATCAGACTAGTGTTGAGACAGAGTATAATGAAGAAATTGAGCTGGTGAAAGAATTCAGAGACCTGTGCTTGGCGGTAACACCTGCCGTCAAAGACACTCTTGAAACAGATTTATCACATCTTAGGGACGAGATAGCTAAAGAAGTAGAAACCCTTATTAAGAACTACAATCCTAAGGCACAGCACCCTTCACCTATTCAGATGAAAATTTGTTTACTTGACGACGTACCGGTATATCAAGGGCCAAGGCGCATGTCCTACGCTAATAGGCGTGTCGTAGATAACCAAATAACAGAGTGGATGAAAGATGGGATTATACGCCCGAGTTCCTCAGAGTATGCATCTCCGATCGTATTAGCGGCAAAGAAGGACGGTAGCCAAAGGCTGTGCGGCGATTACCGCAGATTGAACGAGAAGATAATGAAGGATAATTTCCCTATGAAACTGATGGATGATGTCATCGAGAAACTGCAGAGCGCGCGTACATTCACTACGATTGACCTACGCAACGGATTTTTCCATGTCCCAGTTGAAGCGAAATCGCGAAAGTTACCCATCAGGGTCAGTACGAATTCATGTTTGTACCCTTCGGCATATCCAACGCCCCTGCGGTTTTTCTGAGATATATTTACACGGTATTTAGGGATACGGTAGAAAATAACATCGTAGTTACTTATATGGACGATTTAATTATCCCGTCAAAGAATAAAGAAGAAGGTATTGCCAAATTAAAACTAGTCTAAACAGGGCAGCCGAATATAACCTGCAAATTAAATGGAGCAAGTGCCAAATCCTAAGAGAAAGGGTAGATTTTCTAGGGTACATTGTAGAACCAGGTACTATAAGACCATCTCAGGCAAAAACTCAGGCGGTTGAAAGATTCCCTATACCGAGGGATCGAAAAACCCTTCAGAGATTCTTAGGGCTAACCTCGTACTTCCGGCGCTTCATTGATGGCTATGCGGTGATCGCTAAACCACTCTCGGACCTCCTGCGTAAGGAAACGAAGTTTGTGTTCAAGGAGGAACAAATGATAGCATTTCAGCAATTAAACACTTCTTTAGTGAGTGAACCGGTGTTGAGGTTATACAACCCCAAAGCCGCAACAGAGCTTCACACTGACGCCTCTAAGTATGGTTACGGGGCAGTCCTTCTCCAAAAGGATATTGAGGACCAGCAGTACCATCCTGTGCAGTACATGAGTCAGAAGACTACCGAAGCTGAAGAACGGTACCACTCCTACGAGCTCGAGGTCCTCGCCATTGTAGCCGCGTTGAAGAAGTGGCGGGTTTATTTGCTTGGTACCCCCTTCAAAGTCGTAACCGACTGTAACGCGTTCGCAATGACGATGCATAAAAAGAACGTTCCGTTAAGAATAACACGCTGGGCACTATTTTTGCAAGATTTCACGTACACGATAGAGCACAGATCGGAGACCAAAATGCGGCACGTAGACGCATTAAGCAGAATCACTTGCTTATTGTTAGAAGATTCCTTACGCCACAGGTTACAACAAGCACAATCCGAAGACGATTGGACACGAGCAGTAAAAACAGTATTAGAGAAGGACTCGTATGAGATTTTTATACTAAGCACAGAATACTATATAAGGATCCCATCAAGGAACTGGTAGTAGTGCCATCATTAATGGAAGAAGAAATTATACGGGTAGCACACAGTCAGGGTCATTTCTCCGCTAAGAGAACGCAAGACATCATCGAAAAGACATTTTACATTCCGCAAGTATCATCAAAAGTCAGGCAACTAGTTCGTAGTTGTGTACAGTGCATTATTTCCGAATCCAAAGCTGGCAAGAGAGAAGGGTTTTTAGAACCAATAGACAAGGAGGACCGACCATTGGGAACGTACCACGTGGACCACGTCGGCCCAATGGAAAAAACGAATAAGCTGTATAGTAACATCCTCGTCATTGTTGATTCCTTCTCCAAATTCGTTTGGCTATACCCTACGCGAAGCACAGGAACCGATGAAGTGATCCAACGATTAGAAAAGCAAGCATTCACCTTTGGAAACCCGAAATGCATTATATCGGGCAGAGGAGCTGCCTTTACGTCCTACTTATTTAGGGAGTATTGTGAAAACGAGAATATCCAGCATCTGTTAATAGCGACGGGTGTTCCAAGAGGAAACGGCCAGGTTGAGCGGGTACAGCGGATTATCATGCCCATGCTGGCTAAGCTGTGCTCCGAAAACCCGACCACCTGGTACAAATACGTAGACTAAGTACAACAAACTCTACATAACACACCTCCAAGAAGCACAAAAGTATTCCCATTCAAACTATTAACCGGAATAGAAATGCGTGTAAGCTGTATTCCTGAGCTGCAAGAATTTCTTGAAAACGACGCCATTAACGAACTTGACAGAGACAGAGAAGCACTGCGCAGAAAGGCGCAAGAAAATATTTCGCGAATCCAGCAAGAAAATCGGACATGTTTTGACTCCAAGCGAAAACAAGCCGTAAAATATAAAATTGATGAGCTGGCCATTAAACGCACCCACTTCGTGAGTTCACTCCGGCTTCGGCCATGATTTTTTGGACCTTATAAGGTTAACAAGGTATGGAACCACGAGAGGTACGATGTGGAAAAGGTTGGTGAGGGCGAAGGCCCAAGACGAACAACGACCATAGCGGAGTATATGAAAAAGTGGCAGCCATTGTTTGAGGCCAAACGATAAACCAGGATGGCCGAATGCAGGAGCGTGTTTACCCACCCTTAGGCGACAGATAAGTGCAACCCTGGGTGAGCTACGTAGGAACGGAGTGACAGGACGAAACAATGATACCTAAAAGAAACTAACACGAAACAGAACACGACACTTGTTGCGCGACTTCTAAACCGGACAGACGTTAAAGGGCAATATTAATTAAAACATAAGAACTAAAATATAAGCAAATTCATTAAAATCAACTAAAAACATAAGAACTAAAGTATAAGCAAATTCATTAAAATTAACTAAAAACATAAGAACTAAAGTATAAGCAAATGTAAAAAGTGCTCGAGCCAATAAAACTACTTTAATACTTAAACCTAAAAACGCATGTTTAAAGTGTCAGCCACTCGGAAATCCCTACATATATGCAAAAAATTTTATTCTTATATTTTCCCGCCAATTTTGTATAAAATACATATGGTTCATTCAACAACAACAGATTCGCAGAATTTAGCAATGTTCATGTAGCATGTTCGATACAAGTTCCATTTTGGGAACGTCCGAACGGGAACTTGTGATCGCTATAGACTAACCATATACCATTTGTGGAAAATATTTTCATTGAATTCAGATAGGCATTGATGATGACTACTCATGGCAAAAAATGTGTGTTCATTCAGAGCCTACTATAGTTTTTATGATGAAAAAAGTGTATCCAAACGGAACGTCCGTAACGCAGGAAACACTATACTTCAGGGCATACCGCCGAGCAGTATCTACGTGATCTACAAAGCGCATACGGATAACATTGTATATCTGGTCCAAAATATGCCTGCCGGCAGTCATCTGTTTGTTTTTGGGGACTTCAACCTCCCAAACATTGCTTGGTCAGGGAGTTTCTCTAATTTGGGTCTTATTCCAACTAATATTACCGCCGCGCATGAATTGTATTGCGTTGATAACCTTTTAAGTCCCGACTTAATTCAAATTAATAGTTTTATGAACAAGCTTAGTAGAATTTTTGACCTTGTTTACGTTAGTGCGAATATCAACACCAACATCTCGCAATGTCATTCCCCAATTTCCCCCACTGACAAGCAGCACGTTTCGCTACTAGTGATGGTGGAATTCTATGAATTCTCACCCAGTAAACCTGATAACAGAGTCGCTTTTAAATACGGGTGCTGTGATTTCACTGGGAAAATATGTTCTCTGGTCTAAACGTCGTTGAGTGCTTTTCGGTATTTAAATCCCATGTGTACGAATTATGTTTAGGGAGTATTCCATTAATAAAACAAAAACCCTACAAGCTTCCGTGGTACACGCCTGAGCTTAAAAAACTTAAGAATCAGCGTAACAAGTTCTATAAAAAGTATGTAAAATCTAAAAATCAGCTTAATTTTAACAAGTATCAGCAGTCTTTAAAGAAATTGCCTTAATAAGTTTCTTTATAGAAGTTACATACTTTGAATTGAATCGAGCATTAAATCGAATCCTAATACCTTCTGGCAATACATCGAATCCAATAAGTCAAGCGTGGGTGTACCATCGGCAATTTATCTTGGTGAAAAACTTGCAAGTTCACCTCTAGATATAGCAAATTTATTTGCCGATTTCTTTAAATCTAATTTTGTTCAGGATGATGATAGTGGTCCATCCACGTTTTGTCAGGTAAATCAGTCTACAGCATTAAATTTTGGTTCCCTAAGGTTAACTTCTGATGACATAATCAGTGGTATCAAGAGCTTAAAACATTCCACTCGGACAGATGCGGATGGACTTTGTTCTGTCTTCCTTAAAAAATGTCAAGCTATTGTAGTGCCTCTGAAATTTGTTTTTAACAAATCATTAAGTTCAGGAGTTTTCGTCGATGACTGGAAAGCAACAGCGATTACGCCCATTTTCAAAGGCGGTAAAAAGAATGACGTTGCTAATTATAGGCCAATCTCCAAGCTTTCTACTATTGCAAAACTATTTGAGGGGATTGTTAAAGAAAATATGTATTTCGCCGCTAAAAGCTTAATTTCACCTAACCAGCATGGGTTTGTGGCTGGGCGGTCCACGCTCACTAATCTATCCGTTTTTGGTGAATACTCCATTGATGCGTTCTCTGCTGGGCTCCAAGTAGACTGCATATACACCGACTTTGCCAAAGCCTTCGACAAAGTGTCCGATACTATTTTATTACGCAAATTAGCGTTGCTCGGATTTCACTTTGCACTTGTACTTAAGCA
>NW_023462071.1:0-21264 GCF_013731165.1 Rhagoletis pomonella | reverse complement strand
TATCTTGGCTGCAATAAAACTCTTACTCTTACTATAATTCCAGCAAGGCCCGAAATGTAGAAATGCTGGATTTCAAGGCACAAAAAAAAAGTCAAAATGAGCTTTGAAAAAAGGCAAAAAATGCATATAAGATTTGCTTCAGTTGAAATCTGGCAGGTATTAAGTAACAAAAAAACTAATTTAAAAATGAATAATTCAGTCGAAACTTTTTTAGAACCTTCTTTTATATATATTTAGATGAAAGATTTACAAATATTATTAGAAATAATTTCCACGCCAAAATACCTGTACTTTAGTGATGACACCCGCCATTAATACTTGGGCATCCCTTTCGTTGATCGATTGAGCCTGTTTTCGCCACATCCTGTGGAACTGCGTTATTCTTGAAGGTGTGCATTTTGTTTCCTTTTAATTTTGATTTCATATAGGCCCAATAACGCTCGATCCTTTGGAGCTCTGGGCAATTCGGAAGATTGGCCTCTTTTAGTACAATGTTGATTCTATTTTGTGTATAAAACTCTTGCGCTTTTTTGCACAGTAGCTTGTTGCCAAATCAGGCCAAAACAATACAGGTTCTCAGAACAACACTCCAGGTGCAACAACACGTTCAGATAGATTCGGATTTCTTTTCAAAGTCCTTGGAACATCCTTCTCCTTTATTTTATTTATAGTGCCTGATTTTCCGTCGGATTCCGCCTTTTCTCAATGCTGCAATTTGTCTTGATATTTGACAATACATTTTGTACCGTCGACTTTCCAATTTTCAGCAATTTTACTAACCGACATTGGTGGATTTTGCATGAATTAGTCCAAAATTAATTTTCTTTGCTGAAGCTCTTTGCTCTCCACATCACTTATTTTTAAAGTTATGCATATGAAAATTAACTGTAATAGGAAACAACGATAGCAAAATCAGCACACCAAATAAACGGCTGATCGAGTAGTCGATAACAAAGTTATGCTATGTATAGTGCTTCCAAATTTCAAATGAAGCAGATCTAGTTTTTTAATTTTGTTATGTACTTCCTTTATGTACAATGTAGGCATGAAGTAAGAATTGTTACAGGCTTTCTTACTGGCCACCGTACCTAGAAGCACACGACCTGAATGGCATTCAGCCAAAGGACCTCGCGAGGTTTCTTAACAGTACGTGGATCAAAGATGACCGGTAGTTGAATAGAGGTTTGTTACAATAGATCGTTTCGGTCGCGGTAACTAGGTGACCTGCTCCCTCCTCTAAATCTAATCTAATCTAATCTATGTACAGTGTGCATGCCCAAATAAAGATATTAAAAAATACATACAGTGGTAAAAAAATTATAGCCGAACCACTTTTTGCCAAGTTTTAACGTATTATTTTCGTTATTTAATTTTGGTTATCTCTTCTAATATATAAAAATCTCCTGTAACGGTGTTAGTGGTCGAACTCCTCCTAAACGGCTTGACCCCTCTTTATGAAGTTTTTTGTGCATATATGGTAGGTATGATAACACTGTGGAACAAATTCAGGTTAGCAAAAGTTAGGTCGATTCTGAGAGTGAGGGGTGGAAATAGAGGCTAAATTAGAAGACCCGTATCGCGGCGTTTGTTTATGTTAGTTCGAATTTTTTTTTAATCGACCTTCGAACTTTGCAGTCAAATGCCGATTTTCAGCGTATTGTTTATATGGTTTTTTGGCTATAACTCGTCGACTAATTGATATTTTTTCAATCTGTTAAAGCCAAATTATTGCTCTAAATCTAATCTATGTACAGTGTGCATGGCCAAATAAAGATATTAAAAAATACATACAGTGGTCAAAAAATTATAGCCGAACCACTTTTTGCCAAGTTTTAACGTATTATTTTCGTTGTTATTTAATTTTGGTTATCTCTCTTCTGATATATAAAAATCTCGTGTCACGGTGTTAGTGGTCGAACTCCTCCCAAACGGCTTGACCCCTCTTTATGAAGTTTTTTGTGCATATATGGTAGGTATGATAACACTGTGGAACAAATTCAGGTTAGCAAAAGTTAGGTCGATTCTGAGAGTGAGGGGTGAAAATAGAGGCTAAATTAGAAGACCCGTATCGCGGCGTTTGTTTATGTTAGTTCGATTTTTTTTTAATCGACCTTCGAACTTTGCAGTCAAATGCCAATTTTCAGCATATTGTTTATATAACTCGTCGACTAATTGATATTTTTCAATCTGTTAAAGCCAAATTATTGCTACAGACCTGTGCAACAATTAAATTTTTTTAAAAAATTGATTTAGAAATTCGTTGTAGTGCTTATGAAGTTAAAATGTTGGAAATTTTTTTTCATGCTTTTTGAACATATTTTCCACAAAACTAAGTCTTTTTTGCTTTCTGTTTGATCTATAATATGTTTCTCAGTTTCTTCAATAAATTTAATTTGAAAAGAAAACAATCATAATACAAAACTTGCGTTTTCCAGCTTAATATTAATTTACTTCTCATTTCTTATGTACCAATTTTTTCAGTGTTGGTTTTGAAGAAACATTGAAAAAAGAAATTATAAAAATATGGAAATTGCATATATCCGAAAGTATTCGTGGTAGAGTACTGGAACTTGGTATGAAGATATATGAAATCAATCACGTGGTTATGAAGAAAAATTTGGGCTATTCGGAAAAGGGGCGTGGCACCTCCCATACAATCCGAATTTTTCATACTGCATACCTCTGGCAGTGTTTACCATAGAGTACTGGAATTTAGCGATTATTGTGTCCCTATCCTAAAAAAATTTCTCTATTTTTTTTTCTTTTAGAATTTTTAGTATTTTTGTATGAAAAATCTTATATATAATAAAAATATCGTGCCACGGTGTTTGTGGTCGAACTCCTCGCGAAACGGCTTGACCGATTTGAATGAAATTTTTTGTGTATATTCGGTAGGTATGATAATAGGTTGTACAGTATGTTTCATACCGCTAAGTGAAGGGGGCTTGGCTAGGGCTACCAGATATCTCTGTTGCCAAACCGGGACACTTTAGGGAGGGCGTCTCGCTCCGTTCTCTTTCATTTCGACGTGCGAAAGGATGTAGGGAAATTTTATTTTGACAAAAACATGAGATCATGAGATCATTACAACGTACGCCAACAAAACAAAACAACTTATCACAACTAAAGCACAGAGCATTTTTTACAATGCATGAACCTTTTTTATTCTTTATAAAAATACAGTTTATACTAAATATATGAAAAAACATAAAAATAAAATTGTTAAACTTTGTGCTAAACTCGGGAAAATTCAATAAATTTGCATACAAATTTGCAACATTCTAATCAGACTTTTTATAAAAATGTTTAAAATGAAGTTTTGCAGCCCATTAAATTTTAGTTGATTTTTGGTATTGTTTTTACTGAGAGTTTCTTCCATACAAACTATGTTTGATAATTCTTTTTATATGGAAGACACTGTCAGCAAAAAAAAAATAAATGCTAAAAATCAACGAAATTTGCTGGCAACTTCAGACTTGCACTTTATTAATTGGCTCAAAAGCTACATTTTAAAAATTTTTCCAAAAGATCTGATTAGAAATTGTGATCTGATTAAAGAGCCTCCGAGCCAATAATTTTGTACGGCACTGTACTTATAAGTACTCTAGGTTTCTTGAAAGAAAAAAATATAAGTACAAGATAACATTAAAATATCAGTCATATTTTTCGTTGGTGTGAACTTGTTTCAAAACTTCTGTTTTTTCCTTAATATAATTGTAAAACTCTGTGCACGCCATTTTGAACGTATTTAGGTACATATCGATGGCTGAGTGGAAGATCGACCTATCTCGGCAGCCAGTTCGAAAACGCCCTATCTCAGAAAACTTTTCAAGAACGCCCTACTTCAGAATTTGATTGAAAAACGCCCTACTTCAGAATTTGATTGAAAAACGCCCTAATTCAGAATATTATTGAAAAACACCCTACCTCAGAATTTGGTTGAATAATGCCCTATCTCAGAATTCGGTTCAAAAACGCCCTATCTCAAAGGAAAATACATTGAAAATAAGCTGAGATAGGGCGTTTTTGAATCGGCATCTAAGATAGGGCGTTCTTCAACCAAATACTGAGCTAGGGCGTTTTTCAATCAAATTCTGAAGTAGGGCGTTCTTGAAAAGTTTTCTGAGATAAAGCGTTGTTGAAAAATTGTCTGAGATAGGCCGTTTTCGAACTGGCTGCCGAGATAGGTCGATCTTCCACTCAGCCATCGATATACTAATCATCAACTATTGCTTGTGCAAAGTTCAACTATCTCGAAATGTGACTATTTCACAAATTAAACCGGTGCACTGAGAGAAAGAAGTTTAGAATTAAAAAAGCGTGCTAAATTAAAAAAACACGCATATGAAAGAGCACCAACCCAACTCGTAATACCGATTGCTTTTTCATAATTAAGTTAAAAAAATATTTAAATCCATGCTGGTTGTAATGGGAATTGAACCCTGACTCTCTGGAAATTAGCAAATTGTGGCAAGCATCGTCGCGCACTCAGCTACAGCCAGACAAGTAAATGTGCATTTAAATGTTGAGTTTAAATCAAACGAACATTTTTAAACGATAATCAAATAGAAAATATTCATGTTTACTATGCGTTATTTCCCTCAGTGAATTCATAACATTTTTCTGAATATTACAACGCGTTTATTCCCTTAGTGTAGTGATTTTTGAACTTTTATTCAAATTTGTGCAATCAAATCAAAAACCGGGACACTAAAACGAAACCCGGGACATTTTAAGGTTGGACAAATAGTCTAAAACCGGGACATGTCCGGGAAAACCGGGACGTCTGGCAGCCCTAGGCTTGGCACCTCCTATACAAACCGGATTTTTCATACTGTATATCTCTGAAAGTGTTCATGGTAGAGTACTCGAACATAGTATGGAGATATATGAAATCAATCCCATACTCTCAGAGAAAATTTCGGCTATTTGATAGGGGGGCGTGGCGCTTTTCAAACGCACTGAAGCTATTACGTATCTTTGTATGCATATAAACTTTTGCTAGGTTATTTAAGATGGCAATGGAAATATGCCTTCTGACAACCACCAAACCGTAATATTAGAAGATAAATGCGTCACTGAAAATCATGAACGTGAACTGTTGGTGAAAATGTTGGACCAAAATGTTCCAACACAAAAAAATTAATTTTGGGCGGGACGAAGCTCGCCGGGTCTGTAAGTTTTTTTTTATAAAAATATAGATTATTCTTAAAAAAAACGTGTAAATCCAGGTTTCCAAGTTTGTGTAATATTAAAAAAAATTAACAAACTTTCGTACAAATTTCGAGGTTTTTTAAAAATTCTAAAAAATCAATCGTAGTTTTTAGCCACTGCATACTCAGAATCTAATTAAAAAACGACATTTTTACGAAAATTTGTTGAACTTTTTTTTTTAGTTGCAGTTACATTTGTACAAAAGATTGGTACAATACAGCAAAACAAAAAAACGTGTAAATCCAGGTTTCCAAGATTGTGTAATATTAAAAAAAATCAACAAACTTTCGTACAAATTTCGAGGTTTTTTAAAAATTCTAAAAAATCAATCGTAGTTTTTCGCAACTGCATACTCAGAATCTAATTAAAAAACGACATTTTTACGAAAATTTGTTGATTTTTTTTTTAGTTGCAGTTACATTTGTACAAAAGATTGGTACAACACAAAAAAATTAATTTTGGGCGGGACGAAGCTCGCCGGGTCTGTAAGTTTTTTTATAAAAATATAGATTATTCTTAAAAAAAACGTGTAAATCCAGGTTTCCAAGTTTGTGTAATATTAAAAAAAATCAACAAACTTTCGTACAAATTTCGAGGTTTTTTAAAAATTCTAACAAATCAATCGTAGTTTTTAGCCACTGCATACTCAGAATCTAATTAAAAAACGACATTTTTACGAAAATTTTTTGAATTTTTTTTTAGTTGCAGTTACATTTGTACAAAAGATTGGTACAATACAGCAATACAAAAAAACGTGTAAATCCAGGTTTCCAAGTTTGTGTAATATTAAAAAAATCAACAAACTTTCGTAGAAATTTCGAGGTTTTTTAAAAATTCTAAAAAATCAATCGTAGTTTTTCGCAACTGCATACTCAGAATCTAATTAAACAACAACATTTTTACGAAAATTTGTTGAATTTTTTTTTAGTTGCAGTTACATTTGTACAAAAGATTGGTACAATACAGCGATGTTCTATTGAAAAATTTCAACAAATTAATATTTATGATTGGGATAAAGAAAAATATTTGAATATTCACACAATTGGGATACGATTTACATCAAATCTTGGCAAATACACAATCGTTTGACACTGCCTTTAAACTTGTATTTATACGGATGTTGTTAAAGAATGAACTATAAAAAACTAGCCAAAATCAAATAACAACAAAAATAATATTTTAAAACTTGTGAAAATTTGGTGCGGCTTTAATTTTTCGACTACTGTACATTGGACTGCATCACCAAAAAAAAGTTGCGGTTTTTTCGGCGGGATTACCAAACCTAGTATATTTTAAGACTTCTATCAAAATATTTCGGAAAAACATTTATAATATACGTGAGCTGGACCGATTTGAAAAATCTACCTCTAAAAATGGAGTTTTTTATGAATAAAAAAAGTTTTTAAAGGATTTTTTGGAAAAAATCCACCGAGATGACAAAACAGTTTAAGCTTAAAAAATCTACATAAAAATATTAAAAAAATTATCAACGGAATCTTAATAATGGGATTTTTGATGCTGTTTTTAACTTTTTTCAAAGATTTGTGGTAGAAAAACTTGAATATCTGCTTCAAAACTTTACCGATATAGACTTATGAGGTATCAGTGGAGAGGTATTTTCTCACCCTTTTTATTTCTTTGCAAAAACAACTCATTCATGCACCAAATTTTTTTTATCAAAAGCAACACATCGTAATTCAACATGGAATGACACGTATTTATCTTACCTTCCTCTCTCATACTTTGAATGAGCTTATTCGCAAAGAAATTAAAAGGGTGAGAAAATACCTTACCAATAATACGTCATAAGTCTAAATTGTTAAGGTTTTGGCTGAGTTATTCAAGTTTTTCTTTAACCAGTATTTGAAAAAAGTTCAAAAACAGCTCCAAAAATCTCATTATGATTCCGTAGAAATTTTTTTTCCATCTGAGGTAATTTTTTCAAAAAATATTAAAAAAAACTAAATTTTTGGAAATATTTTCAAATATTTTTGCGAGATATTTTGGTGGAAGTCTTAAAATATAATAAATAGATTTTATAATTCCAGTGGAAAAACAGTACCGATTTTTTTTTGTATGGGGAGTGATGCAGTCAAAATATGTTGAAATAAAAGTGAAAATAAAAAATAATATTTTGTCAGATATGCATCAACATTTGATGGCTTTTTTGGTCCCATAAAAGAACTTATCACAAACGGTCTAAGGTCACCTAAGATAGGCCACAGGGAAGTACCTGAACTTTTAAAAAGTGGAATACCGTCTATATTTATATCTATTTGTACTATGTTGTCACGAACTATATTCAATTCACGATATTTATTTATCATTTTGGAAATACCAAAATGAATGTAGCTGCCGGGCACAATATCAGTGGTCCTAGCTTTTACAATATTGCCTGAACCTATTAATGTTTGCATGGACACACATCTAATCCACTAGTTTTTAAAATTCTTAACAAGCGGTTCATTGCACTGTGCGATATGTTTTCCTCTAAAGCCCAGAAAGCTAAGGACTCTTTCAAAGAAAAAGCTGGTTCATTGGAACTATCATTTGAAAACTGCCCTGGTTCATTGGAAGCACTATCGACCATGTCGCTTGATTCCAAATTATTACCGCTATCTCCTAGAAAATTGTACAAATTGATTCGCGCAGAATCTATTTCCTAATCACTTTCGCCAGCTAGTTACGTCTTCGTTTTGCTTATTAGGCGCTTAAAATGCCGCTTAGAGTACCCAACGTATCGTGCCATTTATTATTTTATTGAAAGCTGATACTTAGGCATATCTGTGCTAATTTGTAATAACCGCTTAGACTGACTTCAGTACAACGCATCCATTCACATTTAAAATTAAAATATTTTTATTATTCAGTCTTTAGCGCTAAGCAGTTATTAGAAATTTTCGCAGATCACACACAAAATATTTCACAAACCTTAAATACCGCACTGTCCACAAATCGCAATTAATGCAATATCAAAGACAAGACGACAAATCACTCAAACGCAATGTTAAAACCGCACACATTTTATATTATTAAGCTTTTAATCAACAAAATGCTAAATTTTAGCAACTGAAAGCAAACAATTCTGGCGAACTGACGAATTCGAGAAAAATTAGAAATGAAATTGCTTGGGTGCAGTGCTGCCATCTTGGGCCTTTTTAAGTGTCTCTAATAAAATTTAAGAGAAATCAGATTTTTTTTGTCTCACTTGTACGAGTATGTGCATTCTTTAATTTCTTTTCGAAACAAAACAAAGTAACAAAGACACTGGATTTAGCGGTAAAAACCAAGGCATATTGAACAGGTAGTATCAGTGAGGCAGCTGTTTTGATTTTGTTTTCAAATTATTTGGTCACTAAAATATCAAATATTTTTAATTTCTTACAAAAGTTAATTTCTTCTTATAAAAGTTCCACGCAAAACCAGCGATAGAAAGCAGCCTTAGGAACGTTAACCCAACTCAGCAGAACAAACGATGATTAGTGGGCCTCGCAAAGGATGGACCAATGCTTCGAGAAGTAAACAAATTTACTAAGAAATAAAGTTGCAACATTTTTTTTCAAATTTCAATTTCAAATTTCAAATAATACCCTGCTTATTTATCAGATTCGCTTTTTACACAGACTTTGTTATATTTTGTTACAAATGTATGGAGGAATTTTATACTTTCATCAATATTTTATTGAAAAAGCTTGTAGAATTACACAATGATTTGGTAATTTTTACAATTAGTTAATTAATTAATTAGTAGTTAATGGTAATTATTTCTCTAAAGGTGCATAATAACTTCCCTTCCGATTTAACGCGGTTAAATATCACATCAAAAGATTTAAGTTTTGTTATTATAAAGTCCTTACGTATTGTATCGATAATTCGACTATTAAATTTTTAAACTTATATATGTGACTTCTTTATAAATTTCATTATTTTAAATACGTTTTAAGAACGTCAATCTGGCAATCTAGCGCTAAGAGCTTTGTGTTTATATGTTTTATAAGAAGCTGAGTACTTTCATACATACATCCATTAAATTTGGGATACTCGTACTATCATCACGTAATTTTAAGAATGGAAATTAAAGCAATTCCCATTCGTACTGTCATCAGGTATGTAACTTTGGAATGGAAATCGCTGCATCTTTTAGGCGCATCAATATTACAAGGTTACATCCCAAGCTAATAAAAGCGAGGTAAAAATTACACTGAAGATGACACAACGCTAAAACCGGTTTGTCTCCAAACCAAATTAGACAAGGGATGATGGAAAATTGTTCCACAATGCATCATGTGTCGGAAACACAAATCGCCAAAACGAAGTCACAAGTTTATTTTTATTTTACGATTAGTGAATGAAAATTTTTAACAATGGGAGTATTTACATATACATATGTGGAATAATACTGTGCGTTAAGAAATGATAGCGGCCTAGTTGCTGAAAAGTTCCAAATCCTTGCACATATTTACATCATATTGCAATCTAGAATTTTACATTTCCATTCGTATCCTTGGGTTGCTTCTTGGGAAAGTCTAATTTTAAAGCATTAATAAATGATAGCATCGTTGAAGGAATATGCAATAAAATTTAATGAATTTAATGTTTTTTATTGTTTTTTTCTTTCTTTATTTGTTTGTGTAAAGTTTTACATGTTAAAGCTCAACCAGCCACCGACAGATAGGTCGTGTCAGCTGGCACGGTCGATGGTTTTACGTCGGTCGCTAGTTGAGCTATTACTGGAGGGCAAAGCAAAAGCCCTCCCATATGAAGCTCAGGCACTTTCATTTGAAGTGAGTTTATATGTCAGGGCACAAGGTAGGGCGATACATTTTTTATATTTAAAAGGTAAATTTGTATATGGGTATTTCCTGAAAAGTGTCAACCAAGGGCAAAAAAAAAATTTGCCTGAATAAAGTTTATAGGTGCCAATTGATAACAACATATTTTGTCTTTCATTCACTAAAATATTGGACTCATTGTTCCATTCCATTTCAAGATATTTGCGACTTTCCAACTACACTTTCAAATGTTTTTTTTTCCGAGAAACCAAATCTTCCAGAAATCCTTCATAATTGTGGCCCACGATTAAAAAGAATTGGAAATGAAAAAAATTAGTATAGCTTATGTTCTGTAAGCCTTACAGCAAAAACAACGTATATATACAATATCGGTCATATCTATAGCACGCCATTTCAAAGTTATATTGTGTGCCACTTATGTTTATTCATTTATTTTTAAGAATTTTCAATTAAAATACAGTTCATTCACAGAGAAACCCCATACAAACCCATGTGTAACAATTTGTAGAAAACTACAAAAAAGTCCAACAAATTTTCACCTAAATTTCAAACTTTTTTCTCGGAGGTGTTAGATTTTTTTTGAGTACACAGTTTTTTAGTGCCTTCAATTTTAGTCTGATAATGTGCAAGTTTCAAGTGGCTAAAAGTTACCGTTGATTTTTTAGAATTTTTTTCGCCAAAGGTGTTGCGGATTTCTTCCATATACAAATAAATTGAGTTTATTCATTGTATGGAAACCAATGCGACAAAAAAATCTACAAAATAAACAGTAATTCGTAGACACTTTAAATTTGCACATTATCAGACTAAAATTGAAGGGGCTAAAAAACTGTGTACTCAAAAAAATTCTAACACTTCCGAGAAAAAAGTTTTAAATTTATGTGAAAATTTGTTGCACTTTTTTGTAGCTTTCTACAAATTATTAAGCTTGGGTTTGTATCGGGTTTGTCTGAGAATGAACTATGTTTTAATTGAAAATTCTTAAAAATTAATAGATAAACATAAGTGACACTCAATATCACTTTGAAAGGGCGTGCTATAGATATGACCGATACTGTATATATATACAGGGCCGTATCCAGGATTTTTTTTTTTCGGGGGGGGGGGGGGGGGGGGGTTTTGGCAACATTTTTTTTTTTACACTTTTATTTCAACATATTTTGATTAAAAGAAAAATACTGATAAAAATAAAATATTTCACACAAACAGCAAAAAATATAATCGATAATCGCATGAGGCTATTGCCTAAACATTTTAAAATGTACTTAGCGGCATTGTGCTACTATTACCTTGTTTATACCGACACATAAAGCGCTTTGGCCCAGTTCGCTGTGATTCAAAACGGAAGCATAAACCAACTTTCAATACGCTCAGAAATTCAAAAGTGTGTTGACACGAATTTGTTTTCAAATCGCTTTTTTATTTCTCACATCGTTTAGAAAACAGGTATAAACACATCACTCATTTGACGCGAAGTGAAAAACGCTGGTTTTCTTTACACAGCCCGTTTTAAATTTGAATTATTATAACAAATTTGAATTGTTGTTCTCTTCCACTTCGGTTAACCGCGCAAATTAATTATTTAAGAAATATCGAATAAAAATAACAAAATTTTGTTTACTTCTCACTACGGTTTCTGCGAGTGCGCTTTAACGAATGCTTGAAAGAAATATGTGTTGAGTCAAATCAGTTTTTTGTTAATACGGTTCTTATATTGGTATAAACAAGGTATATGATAACACGGCCGAGTAATCATAGCCAACTTATGTACAGTAGACTGCATCACTGCCCATACAAAAAAAAGCGGTACTGTTTTTCCACTGGAATTATAAAATCTATGTATTATATTTTAAGACTTCCACCAAAATATCCTGCAAAAATATTAAGATTTACGATCAGAAAATACCTCCAAAGTTTAGTTCTTTTATTAATAAAGTTTTTTTTATATTTTTTGAAAAAATTACCTCAGATGACGGAGTAGTTTAAGCTTAAAAAGTTTTCAAAAAAAAATTCTACGGAATCATAATAATGAGATTTTTGATGCTGTTTTTGCACTTTTTTCAAAGACTGGTTTAAGAAAAACTTAAATACTTCAGCCAAAACCTTACCATTTAGACTTATGAGGTACCATTTTCTCACCCTTTTAATTTCTTTGCGAATAAGCTCACTAAAAATATGAAAAAGGGAGGTAAGATAAACGAGTGTCATTCCATGTTGAACTAAGATGTGTTGGTATTTGCAAAGAAACAAAAATAGTAGAAAATGATACCTGTGATACCTTATAAGTTAATATCGGTAAAGTTTTGGAGCAGGTTTTCAAGTTTTTCTTAAACAAATCTTTGAAAAAAGTTAAAAAACAGTATCAAAAATCTCACTATTATGATTCCGTTGATACAATTTTTGAATATTTTTATATACACTGCCGGAACAAAGTATTGGCACAGCATTTTTTCACAATATATGTAGGAGCGTATTAACCCATCCTTAGGCGACAGATAAGTGCAACCCTGGGTGAGCTACGTAGGAACGGAGTGACAAAGGACGAAACAATGATACCTAAAAGAAACTAAGACGAAACAGAACACGGCACTTGTTGCGCGACTTCTAAACCGGACAGACGTTAAAGGGCAATATTAATTAAAACATAAGAACTAAAGTATAAGCAAATTCATTAAAATTAACTAAAAACATAGGAATGTAAAAAGTGCTCGAGCCAATAGAACTACTTTAATACTTAAACCTAAAAACGCATGTTTAAAGTGTCAGCCACTCGGAAATCCCTACAGTTGGTGTCAGAGTAGGGTGCGGTAAAAACTCAAACACGCCGGTGACAAAAATTTCGTTTCACCTTTTTGAAATCCAGTGCGGTAAAATTTGCAAATTTGCTCAAAAGCAAAACAGCATACATATCTCGTCTAGTTCGGTTAAAAATAGTGGCGTTTGTTGCAGTCCCCAAACTGTACCGCGGTCTGTACGGCATCGGTAGACCCGATTTAACGGCGAAAAAATAATCCCGTTCAAAGCGACAGAAAGTGAAGTGCTCCCTCAGTATAGAGAAGCAGCGACATACAAGGGAGACTAAACAAAAGCATAACCGCCAGTGCCGTTGGTAACGCAGCGGCGGTGGAAGTCGCTAAAGTTTTAGCAGCATGTGCGCGTTATAATCTACCCTACCGTTATTGCTTCTGGGTGAAGCGGTTGCATACAGCAACAACGCAAAGCAAAATTTAAAAGTTTTAAGCAACAAAGTGCACAACCATCGAAACTTCTGGGTGAAGTCAGCGTCTTCGCAGCGCGCAGTCAGCGTCAACAAAGCGCACAAACACCGAAACTTCTGGGTGAAGTATCAAGTGCGCAGTCAACATCAGCAGAGCGCACGACCATCGAAACCACTGGGTGAAGTCAGCGCCAACGCAGTGCGCAGTCGGCGTCAGCAAAGCGCACGACAATAGAAACTGCTGGGTGAAGTAACCAAGCTTGAAGTCAGTATAAAGAAGGAACATATTTGAACTTCAGTGAACAAGTGTCGAAACTAAGAACGAGTAGCGCTGTATAACCAAATACAAGCAGCGCAAGAAATAATCACTTGGCACAGCAACGCAAGTGCGAACAACCAAACATCGTATCACCTACCAGCATTGCAGCGCACCAACATCATCATCGGTCAGCATTAGTGCAACGATAGGTCCTTTGCAAAAGCAAAATTGTATTTGTGGAATCGGCACAAAGGAGAGAGAACAAAGAAGAGCAGCAGGCAGCGCTACGGATGGTAAAGCAGGAAAATTTGAACGTCAGTAAGCAAACGTCGAAACTAAAAACGAGCAGCGCTGTATAACCAAATACAAGCAGCGAAAGAAAAAAGCACTTGGCACAGCAACGCAAGTGCGAACAACCAAACATCGTATCACCTACCAACATTGCAGCGCACCAACATCATCGTCGATCAGCATTAGTGCAGCGATAGGTCGTTTGCAAAAGCAAAATTGTATTTGTGGAATCAGCACAAAGGAGAGAGAACAAAGAAGAGCAGCAGGCAGCGCTACGGATGGTAAAGCAGGAAAATTTGAACGTCAGTAAGCAAACGTCGAAACTAAAAACGAGCAGCGCTGTATAACCAAATACAAGCAACGAAAGAAAAAAGCACTTGGCACAGCAACGCAAGCGCGAACAGCGAAACAACCAAACATCGTATCATCTACCAGCATTGCACAGCACAAGCATCATTGTCGATCAGCATTAGTACAGCGAATAGGGTGTCTACAATAGCAAATTTTAATTTTCGGAATCGGCGCAAAGGAGAGAGACGACAAAGAAGAAGAGCAGCAACTATACGGAATAAAAAGCGTTGTAAAATAGGAACATCCGGTAATTAAGCAATTTGTATTTACAAACCACTAGGTACGATTTACTTTTCTTACTCTTTGTTTTATATACATAAATATTTTCTTTGCGAAGAGAGCGAAAACTAAATATTCATAA
This sequence comes from Rhagoletis pomonella, assembly GCF_013731165.1. Taxonomy (NCBI): domain Eukaryota; kingdom Metazoa; phylum Arthropoda; class Insecta; order Diptera; family Tephritidae; genus Rhagoletis; species Rhagoletis pomonella. Next base: position 6,778 of record NW_023462071.1, on the reverse strand, counting down.
TTCCAATATGCTAAAGAAACAAAAAAAAAAACGCTCGCATCTTACCCTTTGTTATTGTATTCAAATCATTTTTCTATTGTATTCAAATTATTTTCCTACATTCATAAGCAATTTTATACACGTAATCGTTTTCTTTGCGAAGAGAGCGAAAACTAAATATTCATAGTTCTAATAAGAATTACGTATGCAAAAGAAACACAAAAAATAAAATGCTCGCATATTACCCTTTGTTTTTGCATTAAAATCATTTTGCTGTTTTATTCAAATAATTTTCCTACATTAACACATAAACGTTTTTCTTTGCGAAGAGAGCGAAAACTAAATATTTGTAACTTCAATAAGAGTTCCGTGCGTTAGAAAAACAAATATATACTTGCAAACTGAAGTGTAGAAGGGAGTAAAGAATTTCAACGAGCACGATTCTGTAAATTTTATTTTGCCAATATTTCTAAATTGCAGATAATTAAATATTTTTTTTTGTATTTTAAATAAAATATCGCTAATACATAGCTACTTTAAGGCATTTATTGTTGATTTGTATGCTTATCCATTTTACAATATTTAAGACATTATAGCTACCGTAATGGACACAGAACAGATCTTCAGGTTGACCGTCAACGAACTTAAAGAAAGACTATTAGGGCTTAATCTTTCCACGACTGGTCGTGAGGCCACCCTACAAGATAGGTTATGTGAGCACTTCGGCCTGACTGTGGGTGACGATGAGGTCTCAAACGATGATAGCGAGTCGGTGCAAAGCTTCGTATCACCGCCACTGAGTAATGTGCGCGCAACCTTCACACTCCGTGACATCGAAAACTCGATGTTAGTATTTAGTGGTTCAGGGTACCCAACTATTGAAGAGTGGCTCGAAGTTTTCGAAGAAAATGCAGCTTCAGTTCAATGGGATGAGTCACAAAAATTTATTTATGGCAAGCAACTTTTAAAGGGGGCTGCAAAAATGTTTGTGCGTAGTCTGCGAGGGGTCACAAACTGGAGTTCATTAAAGCGTTCATTGAAAGGCGAATTTGGCATAATACCTAAGAAACCGCCGCAAGCGACCTAATGAAGATTTTCGCGAATACCTATATAGCCTCATGGAAATAGGAAAAGCCATAGAGCTAGACGATAGGAGCTTAATCTAATATTTTGTAGATGGTATTCCGGATTCCAGAGTCAGTAAAAGTAATCTGTACCAAGCAAAGACAATACAAGACTTAAAGGACCAGATAGTTATATACGAAAAGGTGCGTTCCGGGCCTCAACCCAGCATCAATCCGCAAAAAGTAGTCGATGATAAAAACAAAATATTCAAGCCGGTAACAAATAACTCGAAGCGATGTTATCGGTGTGGAACGGTTGGACACTTGGCTCCAAACTGTTCACAGAGACAGTCAGGCTGCTATGGTTGTGGTCAACAGGGCCACCGGGTAGCACAGTGCCCTAAAGTTCAACCTCAAATTAAACAAGATAAACCAAAAATAAATACCTTAGGGATAACACAGCGTATTCGATCAATGGGTTGTGTCATTTTCAAAGATCTAAAGTTCAATAATTTTACTTTTTCGGCCTTATTAGACACAGGCTGTGACTTGTGCCTAATGCGATACGACGTTTTGTTGATGATGGGAGACGTCGAGTTGTCTCGAGAAAAGCATCGCTTGGAGGGCATATGCGAGAGTGGTTTGTACACAATGGGCAGTTTTAATTTAAAACTGGTTGTGGACGGTCTTGAGCTGGAAGTAAAATTCCATGCAGTACGTGAGCGTGATATTTTATATCAGGCCATCATTGGAAACGAAGTTCTTAGGCAGCTGGATCTGATAGTGACCGAAGATCAAGCCACCTTTAATAAAAAAGGTATAGGACATCAGACTAGTGTTGAGACAGAGTATAATGAAGAAATTGAGCTGGTGAAAGAATTCAGAGACCTGTGCTTGGCGGTAACACCTGCCGTCAAAGACACTCTTGAAACAGATTTATCACATCTTAGGGACGAGATAGCTAAAGAAGTAGAAACCCTTATTAAGAACTACAATCCTAAGGCACAGCACCCTTCACCTATTCAGATGAAAATTTGTTTACTTGACGACGTACCGGTATATCAAGGGCCAAGGCGCATGTCCTACGCTAATAGGCGTGTCGTAGATAACCAAATAACAGAGTGGATGAAAGATGGGATTATACGCCCGAGTTCCTCAGAGTATGCATCTCCGATCGTATTAGCGGCAAAGAAGGACGGTAGCCAAAGGCTGTGCGGCGATTACCGCAGATTGAACGAGAAGATAATGAAGGATAATTTCCCTATGAAACTGATGGATGATGTCATCGAGAAACTGCAGAGCGCGCGTACATTCACTACGATTGACCTACGCAACGGATTTTTCCATGTCCCAGTTGAAGCGAAATCGCGAAAGTTACCCATCAGGGTCAGTACGAATTCATGTTTGTACCCTTCGGCATATCCAACGCCCCTGCGGTTTTTCTGAGATATATTTACACGGTATTTAGGGATACGGTAGAAAATAACATCGTAGTTACTTATATGGACGATTTAATTATCCCGTCAAAGAATAAAGAAGAAGGTATTGCCAAATTAAAACTAGTCTAAACAGGGCAGCCGAATATAACCTGCAAATTAAATGGAGCAAGTGCCAAATCCTAAGAGAAAGGGTAGATTTTCTAGGGTACATTGTAGAACCAGGTACTATAAGACCATCTCAGGCAAAAACTCAGGCGGTTGAAAGATTCCCTATACCGAGGGATCGAAAAACCCTTCAGAGATTCTTAGGGCTAACCTCGTACTTCCGGCGCTTCATTGATGGCTATGCGGTGATCGCTAAACCACTCTCGGACCTCCTGCGTAAGGAAACGAAGTTTGTGTTCAAGGAGGAACAAATGATAGCATTTCAGCAATTAAACACTTCTTTAGTGAGTGAACCGGTGTTGAGGTTATACAACCCCAAAGCCGCAACAGAGCTTCACACTGACGCCTCTAAGTATGGTTACGGGGCAGTCCTTCTCCAAAAGGATAGTGAGGACCAGCAGTACCATCCTGTGCAGTACATGAGTCAGAAGACTACCGAAGCTGAAGAACGGTACCACTCCTACGAGCTCGAGGTCCTCGCCATTGTAGCCGCGTTGAAGAAGTGGCGGGTTTATTTGCTTGGTACCCCCTTCAAAGTCGTAACCGACTGTAACGCGTTCGCAATGACGATGCATAAAAAGAACGTTCCGTTAAGAATAACACGCTGGGCACTATTTTTGCAAGATTTCACGTACACGATAGAGCACAGATCGGAGACCAAAATGCGGCACGTAGACGCATTAAGCAGAATCACTTGCTTATTGTTAGAAGATTCCTTACGCCACAGGTTACAACAAGCACAATCCGAAGACGATTGGACACGAGCAGTAAAAACAGTATTAGAGAAGGACTCGTATGAGATTTTTATACTAAGCACAGAATACTATATAAGGATCCCATCAAGGAACTGGTAGTAGTGCCATCATTAATGGAAGAAGAAATTATACGGGTAGCACACAGTCAGGGTCATTTCTCCGCTAAGAGAACGCAAGACATCATCGAAAAGACATTTTACATTCCGCAAGTATCATCAAAAGTCAGGCAACTAGTTCGTAGTTGTGTACAGTGCATTATTTCCGAATCCAAAGCTGGCAAGAGAGAAGGGTTTTTAGAACCAATAGACAAGGAGGACCGACCATTGGGAACGTACCACGTGGACCACGTCGGCCCAATGGAAAAAACGAATAAGCTGTATAGTAACATCCTCGTCATTGTTGATTCCTTCTCCAAATTCGTTTGGCTATACCCTACGCGAAGCACAGGAACCGATGAAGTGATCCAACGATTAGAAAAGCAAGCATTCACCTTTGGAAACCCGAAATGCATTATATCGGGCAGAGGAGCTGCCTTTACGTCCTACTTATTTAGGGAGTATTGTGAAAACGAGAATATCCAGCATCTGTTAATAGCGACGGGTGTTCCAAGAGGAAACGGCCAGGTTGAGCGGGTACAGCGGATTATCATGCCCATGCTGGCTAAGCTGTGCTCCGAAAACCCGACCACCTGGTACAAATACGTAGACTAAGTACAACAAACTCTACATAACACACCTCCAAGAAGCACAAAAGTATTCCCATTCAAACTATTAACCGGAATAGAAATGCGTGTAAGCTGTATTCCTGAGCTGCAAGAATTTCTTGAAAACGACGCCATTAACGAACTTGACAGAGACAGAGAAGCACTGCGCAGAAAGGCGCAAGAAAATATTTCGCGAATCCAGCAAGAAAATCGGACATGTTTTGACTCCAAGCGAAAACAAGCCGTAAAATATAAAATTGATGAGCTGGCCATTAAACGCACCCACTTCGTGAGTTCACTCCGGCTTCGGCCATGATTTTTTGGACCTTATAAGGTTAACAAGGTATGGAACCACGAGAGGTACGATGTGGAAAAGGTTGGTGAGGGCGAAGGCCCAAGACGAACAACGACCATAGCGGAGTATATGAAAAAGTGGCAGCCATTGTTTGAGGCCAAACGATAAACCAGGATGGCCGAATGCAGGAGCGTGTTTACCCACCCTTAGGCGACAGATAAGTGCAACCCTGGGTGAGCTACGTAGGAACGGAGTGACAGGACGAAACAATGATACCTAAAAGAAACTAACACGAAACAGAACACGACACTTGTTGCGCGACTTCTAAACCGGACAGACGTTAAAGGGCAATATTAATTAAAACATAAGAACTAAAATATAAGCAAATTCATTAAAATCAACTAAAAACATAAGAACTAAAGTATAAGCAAATTCATTAAAATTAACTAAAAACATAAGAACTAAAGTATAAGCAAATGTAAAAAGTGCTCGAGCCAATAAAACTACTTTAATACTTAAACCTAAAAACGCATGTTTAAAGTGTCAGCCACTCGGAAATCCCTACATATATGCAAAAAATTTTATTCTTATATTTTCCCGCCAATTTTGTATAAAATACATATGGTTCATTCAACAACAACAGATTCGCAGAATTTAGCAATGTTCATGTAGCATGTTCGATACAAGTTCCATTTTGGGAACGTCCGAACGGGAACTTGTGATCGCTATAGACTAACCATATACCATTTGTGGAAAATATTTTCATTGAATTCAGATAGGCATTGATGATGACTACTCATGGCAAAAAATGTGTGTTCATTCAGAGCCTACTATAGTTTTTATGATGAAAAAAGTGTATCCAAACGGAACGTCCGTAACGCAGGAAACACTATACTTCAGGGCATACCGCCGAGCAGTATCTACGTGATCTACAAAGCGCATACGGATAACATTGTATATCTGGTCCAAAATATGCCTGCCGGCAGTCATCTGTTTGTTTTTGGGGACTTCAACCTCCCAAACATTGCTTGGTCAGGGAGTTTCTCTAATTTGGGTCTTATTCCAACTAATATTACCGCCGCGCATGAATTGTATTGCGTTGATAACCTTTTAAGTCCCGACTTAATTCAAATTAATAGTTTTATGAACAAGCTTAGTAGAATTTTTGACCTTGTTTACGTTAGTGCGAATATCAACACCAACATCTCGCAATGTCATTCCCCAATTTCCCCCACTGACAAGCAGCACGTTTCGCTACTAGTGATGGTGGAATTCTATGAATTCTCACCCAGTAAACCTGATAACAGAGTCGCTTTTAAATACGGGTGCTGTGATTTCACTGGGAAAATATGTTCTCTGGTCTAAACGTCGTTGAGTGCTTTTCGGTATTTAAATCCCATGTGTACGAATTATGTTTAGGGAGTATTCCATTAATAAAACAAAAACCCTACAAGCTTCCGTGGTACACGCCTGAGCTTAAAAAACTTAAGAATCAGCGTAACAAGTTCTATAAAAAGTATGTAAAATCTAAAAATCAGCTTAATTTTAACAAGTATCAGCAGTCTTTAAAGAAATTGCCTTAATAAGTTTCTTTATAGAAGTTACATACTTTGAATTGAATCGAGCATTAAATCGAATCCTAATACCTTCTGGCAATACATCGAATCCAATAAGTCAAGCGTGGGTGTACCATCGGCAATTTATCTTGGTGAAAAACTTGCAAGTTCACCTCTAGATATAGCAAATTTATTTGCCGATTTCTTTAAATCTAATTTTGTTCAGGATGATGATAGTGGTCCATCCACGTTTTGTCAGGTAAATCAGTCTACAGCATTAAATTTTGGTTCCCTAAGGTTAACTTCTGATGACATAATCAGTGGTATCAAGAGCTTAAAACATTCCACTCGGACAGATGCGGATGGACTTTGTTCTGTCTTCCTTAAAAAATGTCAAGCTATTGTAGTGCCTCTGAAATTTGTTTTTAACAAATCATTAAGTTCAGGAGTTTTCGTCGATGACTGGAAAGCAACAGCGATTACGCCCATTTTCAAAGGCGGTAAAAAGAATGACGTTGCTAATTATAGGCCAATCTCCAAGCTTTCTACTATTGCAAAACTATTTGAGGGGATTGTTAAAGAAAATATGTATTTCGCCGCTAAAAGCTTAATTTCACCTAACCAGCATGGGTTTGTGGCTGGGCGGTCCACGCTCACTAATCTATCCGTTTTTGGTGAATACTCCATTGATGCGTTCTCTGCTGGGCTCCAAGTAGACTGCATATACACCGACTTTGCCAAAGCCTTCGACAAAGTGTCCGATACTATTTTATTACGCAAATTAGCGTTGCTCGGATTTCACTTTGCACTTGTACTTAAGCA
>NW_023462070.1:0-21278 GCF_013731165.1 Rhagoletis pomonella | reverse complement strand
CTTTTACGAACATATTTCACGCGCCTGGGCGTATACGTAACCATTTGTAGTGAATGACTCTGCCACATGCAGATATTATATGCAATTTTAGTTCTAATTAGTTTTTTTTTTTCCTCACTGCTTCCACTGCAACAGTAACAGATGCTGGTGGTGCCGCTTTGGCGCTGAGCTTGGCAAATTAAATGTCATAAGAAATTTAACACAAACACGAAGAAATGTGTGTATAGGAGTACTTACTCATTTAAATCACATACAGTATACCTACGGTGACCATCCGTCCTGTATTATACGGGACAGTACTCTTTTTTGACCCATTGTCCTGGTAATTTATTTATTTTATACGGGACGCCAAATGTTCTGTATTTCTTTTAATGTCCTGTATTTGTCCCGTATTCGGTGTTCCGATGATGCTGGTATATAATCGTAATTTTCTTTATAATAGTTATTATTTTCTAATCTGAATGCCTGTTATTCGAATCGAATACATACAGTGGCCAAAATAGAAATTAGGACTCGATATTTTAGTAAGTTTTGGCTATTTTTCCTTAGTTTATTTAATGTTTATTATTTATTTTATGAAACCATATAATATAATAAAAACCATATATTACCAAATTCCCCACTTTGTGCAAAAAAACTACAAAAATTTATTCTGCAATGTTTCACCAAAATTTCAAACTTTTTAATTAGAATTTTTAGAAAAAAAATCGGTTTGCAGTTTTGTAACTCATTAAAATTGAGTACAATAAAGTGCGAGTGGAAAGTACTGCTCATTTGCTTCTCTTTCAAAAAAAAGTGGTCGAACAAACATGCGTAACACCGTGAACAAAAAAAAAACGCCAAAAATTAGTGGTAAGCCTTACCGACTTAAAATTGCACTTTATTATACTAAAATTTAAAATTTTTTTTTAACAAATTTTATGGTGTAAAAATCTCGTGAAAATTATCCTACAAATTTGTGATATTACTATAAGGATACTGTTTCAGGGAAAACAGGGTCGTATTCGACTCTCATAAATATGGTCACCGTAAGTATACCAAGCATCCGAGCACACTCCAACATGTGTACATACATATGTATGTATGTACAACCGTACACAGCTTACCTCTATTTGTAATAAGTAGTAGTAAATACGCCAGCACGTGCTGTTGCTTCACTCGCAAATGTCCTTTGCTGTGGCGGCATGAGAAAAATATCAAATAAATGCATGCACCTGAGCAGCAAATCACACAAATGCTTGCTACAAAGGTGAGCCGAGATGAGAAATTGAGAAAAGGCAAAGCGTATGTAGTGGTACTTAGTTGAGAAAAATATGTATTTATATGAATGCAGAAGGTAACCGGAAAGCTTTGGCTGCTTGTGACATTTGTAATTCATTCATTTGTACTCGAAACGGCGGCGCGACGGGGCTGCATAGGCAGGCAGCGACAGCCAGCAAATGAGAGAAATGTTTGTTGGTTAAATAGAAAGCGAGTCACTTACTGCGTGCATACATACATACATACATAGAAGTACAAGTGAGTGCTGTAAGGATTCATAAACATACATATGTATATATAATTAAAAATTGTTGTATAATTTTGTGTGATTGTGCCTGAAAGCGACGGATAAATTTAAAGTAAAATTGGTTCTGTTTGCATTTTTTGACCCGTAGCAATTTGTGTTATGTGAGAGTCGAGCAGTGGCATGTAGAGGGGTGAGTGACACTGAGGCAAATGTATAATATGGGCATGCAAGCCTTCTCACCTTGCCATAATGTCTGCTTAAATTGTATGCTTTTGGGAAAAAACTTAACATTTTTTTCTCAGTTAGTCACGTGCCTTGGAATCTTGCACTTCATTTTTCATGAAATGCACGTTTGTCGTACGTTTTCGTCAGCAATGCCAACTGGGCGTATACTTAATTTCCTGTTAAAAACTGATGTTTTCTCTTTACTTAAAACAGACTTGGTTGCGAATCTCAAGCCGGCACTAGTATCCGTTTCATTTTATGCCACTCGGCACACATATGTAAGTAGTATTTGTATTTTTTTTCTCTTACCTTAACAAGTGCCTGCCGACACTTTCGCACGTGTTGATGCTTAAAATGGCAAAACGCTTAAATATGCGCCACTCAAATTACTTTCAGACCAATTTATATCTAGTCTAGGCATGTGCAGTTGGTGAAACATTATCGTGCTTACCAATACATACATACATATGTAAGCATTTGCGTGTAGAATATAATTTAAGGAAATTACATTTGTCCCACGGAGGTGTAGAAGAAAAATTGGCTAACGTCCCATATACATACTTACACGCTTATATACAATGTATGGGAAAAGCGTTGTGGGGAATGTGAAGAAACGCTGTTGATGAGTGTGCAACACTTAAGAACAAAAGTTGAAAGCTTTTTCTTTTATAAACGTAAAAATTTCCACAATAATTTAGCGAAACTTTGTATACTTAATTCATTTTTACGACGGTAATTCGAAGCGTCTAAAATTAACTACATAATTAACTTTATGACATTGAATCAGAGTCGTTGCGAGAAGTGCCTGCAAAATTTTGTTGAGATACGTAAATATTCGAAAAATTTTAAAAGCATTTTTATACAAGTGCATTAACTTATAAAACTAAATTTGCATTTTAATACTAGATTCGACGTCACAGTCAAAATGACTGGTTTTAGAACGAAAATCATTATTTCGCGTCAGTTTTAATTATTTTTATGATCTCATGAGAATCTTAGGAAAAATTAAATAATCATTATTATACAGTGGGTTTCGTTTTTATATTGAAAATATATTGTACATTTAATTTAACTACATATACCAATACCTATCGAAATAACTGGTTAAAATTTTTTTCGAGGCACAAGATTTCGGGCAGCTATAGATTGTTCAAATGATAAACTTCTTTGAAAAAATGTAACAGTAAATATTAGATAAAAATTTCTCTTGGAAGGTAAATCGCCTCAATGCTGCTTAAACTGACTTCGCCATTATTACAAAGGGTACACCAAATTATTATTCAGAGGGCTTATTAAAGGATGGAATAATGTATACTCAAGGACAGGAACTATAGTATACAAAGAAGCGCGCCGCTTCTGCCCTAAACCTGATCTTGAATCTATTTACCTCTGCTTGCACGGAGTCTGCTCAGCGAACTTCAGAAAACAGTCCTTTACTGAACGGCATAAATAGCCCATCAGACCAAACCTTGTTGGCATTTTAGCACTCTTTTGCCTTGCAAAAAGTAAAAGTGCTGTTGAGGTGCTGCGAATATTCAGATAAAAACCGTATTTCCTAAACTTTTTTTCCGACAATGGGAAACGCACATACAGCAAGCTCCAGCAATGAATTTTTACGGCAAAAAAACTTATGTTAAAAACCTACTCCGTGTACATATGTCGCTCCTGGGTCGCAAACGCAAGCCTCCAAATATATTCCCGCCATGAAAAAATTTACTTAGAGCACCGATTTGTGGCAACATCAAAACGGCCTAGCAGTGAACAAAGACACATTTGTATAATAAAGAATTGCTCCAGCTGTCCCTATCAAATTCTAGGGTGCTAAAAAGGTATATCAAAACTAATGCCATAAAAGATGTGTTTAATTTGCTAACTTAACTTGGCCACGCCCTACTGAATGCCACCATCAAATCACCTCATCTAAAGCCAACGAATTATTGCACCTAATGTGCTTGCATTAAGTACGCTTCCTGTTTGCCACATTAGCAACTCATTTATTTATATGTACCCACAAATGAGCGAGTGTGTTTGTTTTATTACTAGTACATATGTATGTATATATGTATATGTATGTATGTGCATTTGAACGTACACATAAGCGGACAGCAATACACATGTTTAACATATGAATTTACGACTTAACATTGCAATGCAAATGCTCAACGGTAAATAAATTTTTGTTGGTATACTCGTATGTAGTTAGTTAGACAAGTTTGCCGTGTTGCAGGTAAACAGCCAACCATAAATGAATATGCATATACATTAACCTGTATGCTCGTATGTATATGGGAAAATCTTTTGAGATGGGGCTTTTTCAATAAAATTTTTTTTTTTTTTTTTTAAAATAGTACCACATTTTTTCCCATAATTTATCACTTGTCAAGCTTACTCAAGCACATTATAAATAACACGTGTAACTGATATCTTTTAATTGCTATTGTATTTAAACCATATCTTAAAAATGTTTTCTTATTGGCCCGGTCAAGTTACAATTTTAAGTTTTCAATAATTCGCATAAAGTTGAAAATTGGTGCGAATGTTACGAACACCACTATAACTGTAATGTAGAAAGTCCTCATCGATCCCAAATCTTAAAAAAAATTGTTCAAGGTCAAAGGTCACATAAATTGATTTTTACCATTTTTCACGAGCTAAACGGTAAGGTTTATCATAAAAATAGGTAAGACAAAAGTGTAGATCATGATCCTAAGAATCACCATTTCTGGATTACAACAACTCGATCGACATCCATATCGTAATAATTCATTTAACTTACCAAATACTTTGAATTGAAGTTAATTTTTTAACAAGTGGTAGTAAAAAAAATTTAGTCAGTATGGGAGGTGCCACGGGCTGTTTTACAAGAACCCAAATTTTTTCAATGGGTATAGTATTGATGTCATATATCTCCATACCAAGTTCGAGTACTCTACCACAAATACTTCCAGAGGTTTGCAGTATGAATAATTCCGTTTGTACGGCAGTGTATTGCAATTTAAAAAGGTAGTATTTAATTATTTTAACTTTTAATTGGAATTTACTGGAACTTCTTTCATTTCAGGCGTTGAAAAGTTATCGATTTCGCGAAGCGTACGCCGATCAATTACTTATTGGCACATTGAATTTTTTAGCACAATTTTTACAATTTGTTCAATTTACTTTCACCACAAAATATGCAAACAAAAGCTTAAACAATGCAAAATGAGATGTTGTTAGCTTAATCACAAAAATAATTGTCATCAAACAGCTTATTGTGTTTAATAACAGTAAACAATAACAGATATTGTTAAAGATGATACACAATCACTTAATAACAAAAAAAAAGTAGTTAACTAAAGATAACAAAATGAAATGTGGTTTAAATTAGATTCAGAATCCCACTACAGGGCAAATAGGTTTTTTTTTGCTTTTGATTGGTTGTGCTCCACTAAAAACCATTAGGAGCTTTCTCTGAGTCTTGCTGAACCCTTGCACGATGCTCAAATTGCATGGATTGCACGGTAAAAACCGGTTTTCGTATGGGACACCTTTGCAAACCGCGCAATCCGTGCACCGTGCAAGGGCTTTGCAACACTCAGAGAATACCCCTGTTATTAAGTAAAAAGTTCGGCACTGGCTACGCGTTTTCTCAAGACGATTTTGTGGAAATGTTAGTTAAGTAGCACGTTGTACTTTAATCTGAGATTCTTCTACTGAGGAAGTAAAGAAGTATATTTTATACCAACAAATGTAGAACAAGAAAATTTACGATTTTTATAAAATAAGCGAAATTCAACAACCTTTTTTCTCGCATTTGGTAACTGGCACATTTGTTTAATACCTGTCTTTTTATTCCTCAGAACTTATGTACAGCTAAACGGCTGAAAACCCCTAGCTTTAGGTCAGATCGGTCAAGAAATTATACCTTAATAAAACGTAGATTTTATGCGAGTTGCACTAAAAATTTCCTGACCTTCTCGATTTTCCGAAGGTATAGAAACCGCACTTGGTAATGCAGCTGTTTTGTAGCGGCAACAATATGCCAGTACGCAAAATGTTCCCATCTCAAAAGAATTCCCCATATATACCGAAATATTTGTGCAAGAATATGTATGAATATTATAAATGGTTGCTATGCAAGCTGGTGATTCTAGTGCGACCTGTGCCAAGGAATTGGTGTGCTAATTGTTGTTTGTGGGTATTTAAATATTTTTGTGCTCAATATTCTAAGCTTCTAACATTAAATGCATTTCCTGCGCTGTGTAGCATTCAGGGCTTCGGAGCAACGGTTTTGTTTTCATCGCTCCGCTTTAGCTCTGCTCCGATATTTTATTTTGCTATGGGATCCGCTAGTTTTTTAACGAGCCCTAACCTGCAAAAAAACTGGGCGACATTTTTTTGAAAATTTTCTTTTGGATGCATAAATGCATCTAGATTCTCTAGGTACACTTTTGCATCCAAATAGAATGGAAATTTATTTAACATGGTTGTTTTCAGTGGCAAAAAATAATATTTGCAGTAAGTTTATTAACTGAACATTTTTTGTTGAACTTGAGGCCGTTATTATTGGAAATTTTTGTGGAAAACAACAATTAAAATATTTTTCAATGTTATTGTGGCTTATTAGCATTTAATTTTAATATTTTTATTGAGCTTTGTACCGCGATTATTTTATTAGGGAAAATGGGAAAAGCAACAAAGTCTAAGCCGACAGATAATCTCATGAAATATATTAAGCCTTCGGCATAGCCGAAGACAGCACTGCTCTTACTTTAATTTAAATCTGAATAACTGTAAATTGCAAATATCTCTAAAACTTATCCATAGAAAAAAAAATACCTCGATTTTCGGAATCACCGAGCAATTCTGCATCGGAATTGGATAGTGGCATTCATAAAGCATTTTTGCTGTAAACCAGTGTAATTTCGATCGGTCAAAAGTTAAAAAAAAAAAAATCCATCAAATAAATATAATAAACGAATAAATTTGCGAAAAGTTAATTCACTTGCAAAGCAAATGCACAATTGCGTAACAGCTCATTCCAAGTGCATAGCTGCCTGTACATTTTCATTTAGCTAGTTTTTTATAAGCTAACTGTCAAGGACTTAGCGGCGAAAGCATTGGGCAAATGCTGTTGCCAAATGTTGCAAACACGTTGGCACGTCGCACATTGGTTAAGCATAAACAATGCGAACGCTTGCGCCGCCACTTCAACTAAAACATCTTGCAACAAGGCTTAAGTCAACACACATACACACATACATACACACATACGTATGCGTGTAAATAGAAACTTTCACACTAAGAATTCTACGCATACTATGTAGTGTGTTTACACAAGTATGTATGTGCGACTGCTGTGACTGTGCGATGACTCTGCACACATACATACATATGTACATAAGTAAAGTGGTCACGCTGCATTTGTTGAATTAGCAATGAGCGGCACGTAGCAGCTACGCCGAATTGCAGCGAAAACAATTTGCCAGATTCTGTGCTGTTGTTAATTCGAATGCTACACCAAGCGCCAGCATACGTAGGAAGGTATGTACATATGTATGCGCTAACTCCAAGACGCTTAATGTGGAATAAAACTTAATATATAGAACTAAAAAGGAACAGCTCAACACCCGCATACCTCCTTCGGAACGTGTACAGATGGCTTTGTGCGCGTGCTCAACGTGCATGCGGATTTTGTGGCTGTAACAGTTGCAAATGCCACAAAATTATTAGAACTGCAGAAAACGCCGGTGCGGTGTAGTGGTTAGTTCGGTGTTGGCTTTCCACTATACACTTGGTTGGTATGTACATATTTTGACGTTAAATTTATTTTGTTATTTCCAACTTGAAGTAAATAAATCAGCTTCGGTAAGAAGAAATTATACATATCTGACAGCAATAATGAGAAGTGAGAGTTTGTTGCGTATACGCCATGTTGGACGGATGTAAGTAAGTGGTAAGACCGGTCATTACTGATATAAATAAGTATGTATTGGAATCGAAAAAAGTATTGAACATAAGTGCAAGCTTCCATAATTTCACGTAAAGGACAAAAAATTGGTTTAGTATACAATCGACCTGGAAAAAACTGAAATGTACTAGAAAACGTTGAAATGCCAATAATTTACTTGTACGCCATTTTAAATGTCTGCATGTATGCGCACATGTCTTAGACATTTATTTTGTGTCCTTGGAAACTAAATTCTAAAAGCCAATGCGTGCATAAGTATGTATGTATTAATAGGCACACTTGAACCAACCTCACAACACTCCATCATATGCAGCTACATTTGTATATTTGAAACACATGAATGCTTACAAATCAGCCCAACGTTTTCCCATTCGTTCTCTTCTTGAGCAGAAGCGGATTTCATTTAGCGTTATTATGCAGATCAGCAAAATTAATGCGCATTTATGCATACATAAACAACTAACTGCATATATGTATATGTGTAAGTATTTTATCCAACTAATTTCTCTACTTACATAAGCGTGTATAATTTGTCTTAAAATCTGGTGAAGATGGAATAGAACGAACAGTTTTTAAAAATTGGAAAATTTAAGACTAACATAACTTGATTCTGTTCGGAGGGTGGCAGATAAAACTCTGATTAAATGTAGAATCCAATTTATTTGGATTAAACGATTTGACATTTTTTCAATTCAGTCTTTGCGCTCTTCGAAAGCTTGAAGTAGATCCACTCTTTTCGACCAAACTTTTGTTCAGCAGTGAGACCAATTTCTCACTTAATGGTATACTTGCCGTATTTGGGCTGTAGAAAACCCCGAAAAAGTCCAGATGAAATAACGCTCTGGTTTAATTTATGGGCTATTGGAAAAATCGGTATATATTTCTTAGAAAAATGAGGCAGTCCATAACGGTATAATGATAATGGATTATTTGCTATCTGAAATTAAGGCCTGTAATCTCGGCGCCATTTGGTTTCCACAAGACGGTGCTACTTGCCGCAAAGCGCGGGAGACTATAATATTTGAAATAATCAATCTTTAAACAAGTAAGAAAGTCTAAGTACGGGCGGAGCCGAATATTAAATACCCGGCGCAAGTATTAAATATATGATTTGCACCTTTCCGAAAGCTACCGCTACATGGTTAACCGGGGTGTATCCATTTGGAGTAAATTAGCGTCCTTAAATTTCGAAATATTGAAGTTTCAAGCATTTCTGAAATGTACCGTTATATGAGAAGCGGCCGTTATTTTAGTCCGATTTCAATAATTTTCAACGCTTTGCTTTTATGTGGCAAGCACAATAACCATACCAAGTTTGGTACAAATTGGTAGAACGGTTACCGATATACATATATGTGATCATAAGTGGGCGGTGCCACGCCATTTTCCAAAATTTTACCATAAACGTATTTCTTGGTAAAGAATTGTTGCAAGCATCAATCTTGAATACACTAGCTTCAATATTTACCGATTTATCGAAGATTTTGTATTTCTCTAAATTACCGTTATATGGGATGTGGGCGTGGTTATTGTCCGATTTTTTAAATTTTCGGCCATTTAGTTTGCTGTATCAAGGCTAAGAACTGTGCCAAGTTTGGAAGAAATTGGTGCAGCGGTTAGCAAGATATACACATGTAACCATAAGTGGGCGTGGCTACGCCCAATTTCCAAAAATTTATAATATTCTTATTTTTCGTCCAAAACTTATTGTAAATATCAATTTTGAGTGAATAATCTTCAGTAGTTACTAAAATATCGCAGTTTTCGTATTTCTGAAAATTACCGTTATATGGGAGGTAGGCGTGGTTATTGTCCGATTTTGCCCATTTTCAATACCATCCGTCCTACGTCCGAAAGAAGTGCACATACCAAGTTTCGTTAAGATATCTCAATTTTTACTCGAGTTATCCTGTGTGCACAGACGGACGGACGGACGGACGGACAGACAGTCACCGCTTAATCGATTTCTCTTTTCATCCTGATCATTTATTTATACATTTGTCTATATCTATCTCGATTCGTTTTGCCTGTTACAAACAACCGTTATGTGAACAAAGTTATAATACCCTTGTGCACAAGTGCGCTCGGGTATAAAAATAAAGCATAGGACAATTTTTTAAACAAGGTAGTGTAAAAGCTTCTTTCTCACTCTATTTACTTCACCTGGTATAATTCCGCCATGTCCTTATTGTATAATAGTCAATCTGACATTTGAGGTCTCAAATAGTCTGCGTTGGGTGAAATTTATACCAAAATGTTTAGAAAATCACCCTGAACAACTAAAGCTATAAAGGAAGTGGCTGTGTAACTTAGTACGCATGCCTTAACGAAGACTACGATGAATATTTTATCCGATAGCCAGGCTAGAATGCCTTTCAGCTCTAAACGATATTAGCGCTGTGTTCAAGGTCAGCCGTATATGGGTTCCGGGACCCAGAGATATTGAAGGAAACTGCAGGGCCGATGAGCTAGCCAGGAAAGGTACCCCTATGTGAAAACAGAGGCACTATTGGGCAACCTGCAAGTTAGAGCTTCGAAATAGCATGATCCAAAAGGCCAACAGGTCATGACTAGAGGAGGGTACTTGTAGAACAACCAGGCTGCTTTGGCCTCTCATGAGAGGATATTGCGAAGGTCACGGCTTGTGTTACAGTTCATGGGATATTTGACAGGCACTCTTCAAGACTAGGAATATTCTCCCGTGAATTTTGCAGAAGTCGCAGAGATAAGGATGAGGAAGAAACCGTAGAGCACTTCTTCTGTAGTTGTCCAGCTTTTGCCAAGAGGAGAGCAGGCTGTTTAGGTAGACCCTTCTTTACCTCTCTTACGGAATTAACACGTGTAGGAATAAACCCGATTCTACACTTTATAAGAGCCTCAAATTGGTTCTGTGAAGAATAGTCACCGAGGTTCCAGTGTTCTGCAGTGGTACCTCAATGGACTTTCAACAGGTCTAAGTTAATTGCTAACTTGAACCGACTGCCACATCAACCTAACCTAACCTACCCTGAATAACACAGTAAAAAGTAAGAGGTCAAAGTGTTTCGCTAATATTTTTGGTTTCGAGGTTAACACCAAAAAAACGCTCAGAACTTATGTTATATTAATCCTATCAAGGATATCAGAATAAAGAGCAGAAAATTCTCTACAAAACATGAGCGAGAGGCTATTATCTAGGACAAACTCTTTATTTGACGGTTTTATAGAATTTTTTAAGACTCACAAATTTGTTATAAATATCATCCCCAAATCCTCAAATTTGATCACTGTGCAATATGTTTTCATGATATTTTAATCTATCCATGTCATAAAATGTATAAAAGAAACTTTATTTTACTAGGCCATTCCATTGTGACTGGTGGGACATTTTACTCCAGAATGTGATCAATTGTGAATTATAACTATGTCGCCGGAACTTATACATTCTGTACCATTTCAGTGTAAGCTTTTTCATTTAGCATGAATATTTGCCATAATAAAGCCCTTAAACTTTCATAGCCCGTAAGTATATACATTTTTAAGTCTAGACAATCAACACCAGAATTAGAGAATTTAATGCCCACAAGAATAGGCCTAGAAAAAAATGTTATCTCAAACGATTCAATAGCACTGATTTACAGCAAAAATGTTCTATGGATGCCAATCCCTATGTAGAATTGCTCGGTGATTCCGAAAATCGAGTAATTTTTTTTTTCTATGGATACGTTTTCGAGATATTTTCAATTTACCGCTATTCAGCCTAAAGCAAAATTTGGTTCTTACGAGCCAATTTAACGATCTTAATATAAAATACGGCAAATGAAAGCTATAAAAATTCTCCATAAACCGTATACGCATCACTTTCCGATACGACTTATAGTTTCCGACAAAATAATTAATTTTTCCAGTTTTTTTATTTTTTAATGAAAAAAATTAAAAAAGATCAAACTTCAACAGAAGAAAAGTTTAAAAAATAACACGTTTTGTGCCAAATTTTTGCATTTGTGCTAAAATCTGTTCTGTTACAAAAAAATCAAGTTACTATTGAAGAAAATCGATGAATAAATAAGAATTAATGAGTAGTTAAATGAAAATACGCAAAAATTTTTTGTATGAAAAATGAGCAGGAAAGAAAGTTACTCATACGCCACGTACACCTGAGTAACGCACTTTTCTGCTCATATTTGAGTAGTCCACTTGCAAACAGCGTTATGTGATTTTATAAAAGTATAAAAAATAAATAAGCGCCTAATAACATTAAAAAATAAAATTTCAGTATGGTAGTTTTTGCAAATTTTATATTTAAAAGTTTAATATAGAAAGTTTTGAAACGATAAAGTGGCGTCTGGAGAGCAAAAACCAAACTAAAATTTCTGATCCAGTGTAGTTATAGCATTTTTTATAAAAAAAAAAATAGTTTTCTTATTATTTTCATGGCCACCGACACCTTTTAAAATTGGAGTAAACATTTTTCCAAAATGGGAGAATTTTCTTCTCAGCAAATACGTCCTTTTAAGGCCATAAATTCATTAGGTTAGTTCATTTGGATCACCCTAATGTACCTACATACATAAACTTTATTTCCTATGCGTAGTCTACCCTACACTTTAAGCAAAACTTTGGCGCGTAAAATTGTTCTATGCAACAAAAGTTATGATAGAAACACAGCAATTGCGAGTACTTTTGCAATGCACATCCGTAATAAATGAGACAACAGCAAAGCGACGATGCCAGCGAGTTTGGCGTCTGTTACACGCATACAAATGGATGTATATATGTATGTATGCATGTGCGTATAACATAAAAGCACATTCAATGTGGCATTCAACATTCCACCCTCGCAAGACTACTATGTTATTTGAGGATATTTGGCGAGTCGCTTTGTGGCAACCGCAAAAGAAATTATTTACACTTAAACACAAAACTTAATTAGTTTTTCGCTGTTAAAATGCAACGACTAAATGCAACGACTGGCATGCATTTCCTTGCCTACAACCACCGCTGCCATAGTTAGCGACTTCTTTTGATGCCATTTCTTCTTCTGGTAGTTATTTACAACTTTGCCCGAACGGAATGCGTATGCACACATGTATACTTGAATGTGCATATGTATGTATATTTGTTATGCATAAGTGTGCAGTTAACTGCGTAAAAGAGTAAACAAATGTGCTTTGCTGTAATGATTGCCGAGAAAGCAAGAGATGATTTCCTTTTCAAACCATTATTTATTAGAATGGGTTCTATGTATACAGGGTGTCCTATACCACCCCTCCTAAAGCGAAAGGAAATGTTTTTTAATTGAAATCGGGGATGCTTTATCTTTTGGTTGTGTTACCGACTTCCGGTTTTGACCGAAAGTGAGTTAAATTGAGCGGAAGTCCATTCTTTTTTAATTATGCATACATACACGTATTTACTACAAATTCGGATTCTCAGTATAGATATCGTCCTGGACATCTCAAATGTATAAAATTGTTTTTATTTGAAAGAAAAAATATGAATTACCAAGTCGAGGTTGTTCTATTTTTGGTCGCATTGCCGAAAACCGATTTCGACCGGAAGTGTCATCCTTTTCTGTGGGATCACCATGGGATGGCCTGCGCTAAACAACACCATATCCAGAGCCAAGATGGAACGTGTGCAGAGGACGGCTGCCATGCTCGTCACGGGATCTCTGACCACTACGCCCACCAAATCTCTGGAAATATTTTTAAATCTTCCACCTGTGGATTTCTACGGCAAATTTCGAGCCAGCTGTAGTGCCGCCAGGTCAAGTACAATCCAGCCGCGGAGAGACCTCAAAAGTACTTGAAACTCTACCGGATAGCCTACAACAGATAGATTATACCACTCCTCCACTCTGTTTAGACAACAAATTCTCCACAAGAATCCAGAGAGAGGAACGAGTGGGAAAGGGCCATAGACCCGAACCCAAGGTCTACGGCCATATATTCTGATGGTTCCAAGCTTAACAAAATAGTGGGTAGCGGGGTCGCGCTAAATCACGATTTTCGCTTACCGAGCCATTAGAACCTGCATAGAATGCAGGAAGACTCTCAACGTGCTGGCATCAAAATGCTCCTATACTGTTGTATGGGTCCGTGGACATAGGGACATCCCTCGCAACTGCCTAGCCGAAGAGCTGGCATGGAGTCAATTCTGCTCGGAATGCGGGTATACCTCTAACCTCCTGCAAACACAGACTAAAGGCGAAACTAGTTGAGGAGGTAAATATAAGGTGGGCTGTGGAAACCACCAGCCATACCACCAGGAAAATGTGGCCAATGATTGATGTAAAGCGATTCTTAGCACTCACCCGGCTAGACCGCTCCTCTCTCAGATTAGTAGTCGGGGTAATCACCGGACACTGCCTGATGGGCACACACGGAAAAAGGTTAGGATACTCCACCAGCGATTTCTGTCGCAGTTGCAGAGACGAAGAAGAGGTGGAGGCCATCGAACACAATCTCCCTAAGGGAGGGAAAGAAACAAATGGCTTCGGCCAGTGGTAACACAGTGGGCTTTTCCAGCCGCTCTAACCCAACCTAACCTAACCTTCATATATACATACATATTTTCATCGCCAAATATTCTCACAACTAAATTGCCTTTGAAATTTCCTTCAAACTTGCAACATTTTTACTACACCATTAAACTTGTATGTATATGAATTTTCATCTTACTTTTACTATTACACTTATCACATATTCGCACTGCAATTTTGTTCCATGACTTTATGTAATTTTATTTATTTTTGTAGCTTTTGTTGTTTGAAACTTTTTAGATGGCTTCACACTTTTAGTTTTACCCAAAACTATGCTTAGCGTATATTTGAAAAGACCACTACCACAAGCATATCTCTCTATCACTGTCTCTCTCCCTCTATCTCTCTCTCTTTCTGCCTTGCTCTCAGCATACCTAATTCAAACTGGCAAAACTCAGAAACTATATTGTAAAGCTCTATCGTCTCTGGGCAGCTGTTGTTGCAACGCATGAAGTAATTGCATGTTGCAATTAATTTTCCGCTATATGCTTTCGACTGTTTTCGACTGCTTTCGACTCCTCGGCTGTCTAATAGGTTTTTGATATTGCACAGAAACCAAACGTACTTATATAGCATGCGTATATGAAGCTGTCAAAAGAAGTTTTCGTGGCAAATTTGAGCAGAATATTGGAGCTGAAATTTTGCTGAATGAAACTTTGTAGTAGAAGGATTGTGTTAAATTATTATGTTACTTTTAGTCTAATGTGCCCAATTCTACTATATATAGAAATATGTATACTTACAAATACATATATATTTGCAGCTAAAATACAAGTCATATTGGCTGTTGCTTGTTATCGAACTTCGCGTTGTCCATAAACTCAAGCTAAGTATATTTATGCCCATCACACCCAGCATTCTTGATTTTAAACTATTACTTTAATTAATAAAGCAGTCTGACCGCCGGTCACCCGTTCATTGGTCATCGGGGGGGAGTCGCCAGTGATGGTCATCGCTAAGTAGTCAACGGTATTCACAGAGAGATTTGGGCTGAATTCAGTGGTGTTTTCAAGATTGGCTCTGGTTTTCGAGATATTTGAGATTCAAATGTATTGGCTTGAAGACCCCTATTGTGTTTAAGTAAAAGATTACCAGACTGACCTATGACCTGCTTAAAACCAGACCTCAGTCAGAAACGAGGAAGGAAGGCATACCTTTCAACAGGTTCTGCCGCAAATGCGAAGCTCCGGGGACGAAGGAAATAGTTGAGAACTTTCTCTAAGAGTGCCGGGGCACACTGCGATCCCAGCAATGCGTTCAATATCCAGGCGACCGCTCAAAGATAACTTCTTACTAAGCGGCTATTAAAGTATTGCGGGCAACGTTTTTTCGCTGTCCATACACTCTAAAAAATCTGTTTAAAAATGCGACTATAAATCGAGTATATTTTTAAATTTTTTTGGTAAATTTACACGATGAATATGTATTTTTCTCATTTACACATTTTCGTGTGTAAAAATCCTTTTTGTTAGTGGCTTTACACAGTTCTAAGGGTGAAATCGAACAGCAGATGTGTATTTTGTAGCTTGTACACACTTTCTTAGTAAATTTACGCACACCGCAGCAGCTATATTACACTCTAAAAAGTCCGAAATTTAATAAACTATTCGTTGAATAATCGAGCATGTAATTTCGCGAATAATAAGGTAGGAAATCAGTAACCTACCTTTTAGGTAGGAAATCTACACAATTTTTTTTTTAGAGTGTTTACCAGCAAGCTTAAAGCGTCTTTTGAAAACTTGTACATTCCGTTATTCCAGCCTCTTCAGTACCATTTGCTTAGAAAAGTTCTTTCGAAAGCCACCATAATTCGCATACTTAATTATTTGGCATCGACCATATTTTTGCGCCATATAAAAGAACGGGCATGATAAGAGATTTGTAGAGAGCTATTGTTACTTTTCAGTTACCTACTGACGCCGAAATAGCACCTGTTGTAAAGGGTTACTTATTTGTTTATTTATTTCGTTACTTGTTTATTTACGACCTATCCTAGGGGGACTTAGCGCCGAACTAGAAACTTTCTTTTCGTTTTCGTGTGATTTTAAATTCAATAAAAATGTGATTTCAGTACTGTCAAAATTTGGCCAATGTTGGCCCGAATCCACACTGATAAGGCCCAGCCTGTTGTTTCATGATGGGTTTCAGTTTTTCACACAATAACAGGTCCCACTGTTCTGGCATGTATTACTAAGATCGAATTGCCTTAAACTAAAGGGTATCAAAACTCTTCTCAACAAGCTCAGCTTATTTCTATTAAACTGAAGTACTTTAAATGTATTAGTTACTATATTTAAAAAAAAATATTTTCATTAAATCGAATTGAAAATACACTAAATTAGTGCATATATTAAATTGTATAAATAAGAATATATGTATGCTTTCCTTTGATTCGCAAAGTAAATAATGAGTTTGTCTCATTAGCTTCCACTGAATTGAATAATTTATTGAAGCAAATTAAATGAGTTATAGAAAGTAGTAAATGAGACGTAGGCAAAGGCGCTGAAAAGACGAAAAACAAATTAATGAAGCGACGTTCGAGTGTAAACACATTAAATGAATTTCTTCAGGCATTTTCGGTTCGCTTGACAAGCGTAAAAAGCTGTGTGAAAGTTACAAAGTAAACAACACCATGCGCTGACAATGCACGCTCGGGAGAATAGCATGTTGAAGAGCTATTAAATATGTAAGTGTAAAAACAAAGAAATAGACGTGCGATAGGTAAAACTGAATGAAAGGTTGTTCTCATTGTAGCTGTGTGTGTGTGTGTTTTCAGACCCCAATAGCGAAATCTGCTGAAGAAAACAAATTTATTAAATTATACTAGATATAACTTTCTTGCTGGTAAATGTCCTAGGTTACAAAAAACATACCGATAAATTAAAGTAAAGGCAATCATTATTCAACAGGAAATCAAAATTTCTCTAAAGGAAGAACGACGAACTATTCACTATTTCAAATATAAAGGCGTCAGATTTACAACAATGCATTTCCTTTCAAGGATTACATCAACACTTTCCAATCGAACACTCACTTACTTAAACACCTAAAACTCGCACCTTAAAACTTTATATGAACATTAACAACAAAAAAGACAGCAGTATGAAATTACGCGGGAACTAAATTACTACAACAAAACTAAGACGACGTCTACAAATACATATACACCACATGAGTGCACTACTAATTAGACGTGAGCAAGCACAGCTGGGAGACTTCCTCAAGTAAAGGCAGCCAAAATAACAACGAACTTCATAAGACTACCAACATATATACATGCATACATACATACATACGTAAGCATGTTAGTAAATGTGAACAAGTTTACTATATGTTTTAAGTCTCTTGTCGTAAGTGAACTTCTGCTGAGGTGTGACTAAATAGTTACGTTAATAGCATTGATGGTATTAAAGCGAAAATTAGAATATACCCAATGAGAATCTGAATTTGTATTTGAAAAGCAATTTGTAATCAAAGTTACGGAAATTGGGCGTTATATATGTATATATGTACACATAATTATTACAATAAAAATTGCATATTTTTAAAAGGCAGATAAGAGAGTCAAAAGGATATAGGTATGTAAGATGCTGGCAAGCAGGAATGGAAGTCAAAATATCTATCATAAAATAATGTGGCAATCAAATTTTTTTAAGGCCGGAGCTAATTCAAAGCAGAGACAAAGATGAAAATCTGCTAAAAGACGCCCAATGCACGCTTGAATTATTAATAGAACACTTCCCAATGCTTTTGACAGAGCCTTTTAAGTGCGGCTTCCTTGGCTTAGCTAGCTAGTCAAATCTATACTCAAAATTTTTCTTCGGCCAAACAACCAAACAAGGTATAAGAGAGGGGTACTCACTTGCGCGCATTCTCCAGCTTGGAAGGAGACAAAAGAGTTGGATTGATTGGTTGATGACAAGATAAAGTACGTCCTAGCATCACTCAAAGGCTCTATGCCTATCAGGACTCACGTCACTGTTGGCAGTCTTAGCTTAGAAGTAGAGGTGAACTTTGCATACTGCATTTATCATCATCACTACCAACAGTAAATGATTAAAAAGGAACGAAAATCGCATATTTTGAAATTGTGGAAATAAGTCATGGTCCAAACCTAAAAAAAAAAAATAAATAAATGTTTTCTCTTTTTTTAATTTGACCGATGAAAAATCCCGATACCCCAAGTCTAACAATAATATATTATACATCATATACATCTTCTCACAACATATTCGATCTTTAAAATCTAATAAAAAAGAGACATTCAAAAACTGATAAATCTACAAAACCGTACTTTCTGACTTAAAATGATAAGTCGCGGCCTCTAAATGATTTTTAAAAATCTATAAAAATAGGCAGTGACATTTCTCATACAAATGAAAGAAAGCAGGGGGTAGGGTCTTGAAATTTCAAAACAAAATTTTTTTGATGAGCACCCTAATGTATATATTATGTAACATTTCTTAAAGGAAAACCATACAGATAAAATCTCACCTGTAATTTATTTTATTTGGTAATTTGGCACCATGATTCTCGTTTCATAAAAACTTCCGACTTTTAAAATTGTGTGTGCATTTCCTGGCTGAACTTGGTAAGCAATTGAGCGGGTATATATAAAATACACACAGACAAATGCAATGTATGCGATTATTTAATTGCATTGGCACTCAAGTATATTGATTTTTGCGACTTTTAGTTGTTGTAGTAGTTATATACATACATACATACATGCATTTTCAAGAACTCCACGTGTCAAGGATAACACAGCAAAAAAAAAAACAAAGTCAACAGCCCAAAAACACATACAGTCGTACACGCATACATATGTATGTGCATAACATCTTAAACTTCAACTTAAATGCTAAAACAATTGAAACTTTTCGGAAAAAAAAACAATAAAGCCATGAAAAGGAGACACACGTAAAACAATGGGGGTGACACAAAAGATGAAGTGGAAACGGAAACAACTAACAACTAACAACAGCGAAAATAATTGGAATTTAACCGCAAATAAATACGACGTACAAAAACGAAAAAAAGGCAACTTGTAAAAAAGTCGAGGCAACCAGGCATGAAAAAGTGCTTTGTTTGGCGCTAAAAATGGTAAAAAATGTGTAGTAAATTGTTTAAAAATTACTAAAAATAAGAATGTAAGAAATAAGGCAACGGCCAAGCGTTGGTGCACGGCAGTGGCGATTTCTTCTGAGCGCAAGATAAAGTTTTCGCGTACGAGCAAATAGCGCTGAAAAAAGAACTTTGTTTGACTTTAACCACTTTTCGTAAATTTTTGTTTTCTCTTTCGCATTTCACCGCAATTTCTACAGGACGCTGGCATGTTTTTGATTCGTGGCAAAAGAAATAACACCAATAATGGCAACACCAAATATAAGAAGCTCAATTTATTTGTGGCCAGCGTGCGTGTGGCTGTAAAAATCTTGCCAACTACAACACTGTTACTAACTACATTAAAATACTTATGTATGTAGTTGTAGTGGGCAAACTACGCAAAGTAAATAATCAACATAAATCAGACACGTTGCTTTCTTTAAGTATGATAAATTTTTCGTGAAAGTTTTGCTAATTTTTTTAGTAAGTTCACTTGATTCATTTCATTTCGTTTAGGTACTGAAGAAGTTGTAGAATCAAAACTCCGGCTAAAAACGTGAGTTGCCAGCACAAAATGCATAGCGGCCGTGTGATAAAAATTTAGCGGATACAACATCAGGCAACTGCATATACATCAACATAAATAAATCTGATCATATGTACATTAGGCTGGTCCAAAAAAGCATGTGAAAAAGTAAAGTCGGAATTTTAATGCTCTCACGCCCTAGGAGCGCTCTGTACTTACGATGAACAGATTTGTATGGGCAAAAATCGGGACATTTCTAAAGCATCGAATCCAAACATACAATTTTGTTTTTAGAATAAAAAGATATAACATCTTTTAATACAGTTTAATTTAAAACAAAACAAGAAAAAAAATTTAACAATTTAAAAAAAATTTATATACACATACATATGTATATACGGTGGCGAGAATATAAATAGGGAAAATACCGTTTTTGCTACTTTGCTTCATATAAAACTGTTTATTATTAACTAACCATCTAAAAAAAGGTAAATCAAAATTTCAAACTTCGTCGAACATTTAAAAAAATTTTACGAATTTTAACAAATGTTTACCATTAAAATTTAGTATGATAAAGTCCAAGTTTGAAGTAGCTTGGACTTACCCTTGATTTTTGGCAATTTTTTGACAGTTTGACAGAATGAAATATAATCAAAGATCACAGAAAATAAGGATGCAGGCTATTTTTATGGCTCCCTTATATTCTATGTCGTTTGTGATAATGAAAGTGCTGCCATCTTTGGTACTGGAACACACTTATACGTCCCGACTTTTAAAAAATATTCAGCGGGACAATTTTCTCAAAATCGGTATTGTCCCACGATTGATCACCATATCTATACTAAAAAATACTGTACCCCGGTTTTTTTTTTGAAATCAAAAAAGTGTTCCATGTATTTTATATGGGAAAAACAATTTTTCGTAAAAATGGTCCAGAATTCTTGAAAATCAATATTTTTCGATCGGAAAACTTTACTTCTCTTCAGGAGATTTTGAATAATAATACCCGCTTGTTTAGTTAATCATTTTTTAATACTAGCTATTTTTAAAGGACCCGTAAAACCCAAAAAAAATTCAATGGAGGGACCCATAAAAATCGTTAAAAAATGGTAAAAATAAATAATTGCGTGTTATTATTGAAAGTCTCGTGAAGGGAGACAAAGTTTTCTGATCGAAAAATATTGATTTTCAAGAATTCTATACCATTCCTAAGAAAAATTAGTTTTTTCACATATAAAATACATGGAGGACTTTGAGGGCTTTGAGCGACCTCTAAATATTTTTTGAGATAAAAAAAACAGGGATATAATACTTTTCGGTATAGAAAAATCCTAGGGGGTGAGAGCGTTCAAATTCCAACTCTACGTTTTTTTTTTACCACCCTAATGTGCATACATGCTTCCTTGTCAACAGCAGCTGTGTGTAGACAAAAAAATTTTTG